>NW_020837956.1:28233486-28275888 GCF_003676395.1 Aethalodelphis obliquidens
TCTCTGTCTGTCTCTGTCCTCTGTCTCTCTGTCTCTCTGTCTGTCTCTGTCTCTCTCTGTCTCTCTGTTTCTCTGTCTCTTTCTGTCTCTCTGTCTGTCTCTCTGTCTGTCTGTCTCTATCTCTCCCCCTCCCTCCCTCCGTCTGAACCCTCACAGTCCCCTGGTCATGTCTTTATTGAAGTACTTGCCATTATTTCAGGAATTAGATTTTTATCCTCCCTGCCCCACTATCAACACTCCTTCCTGCCCTTAAAAAGAGAGTCCTAGGAGATGGGACTTGTATCTTAGTCATCTCTCTGTTCTCAGGGCTTATAGAATAGGGCTGTCACACAGAATAGTCAATAAATATTGTTTCCTAAATTAATAAAAGTTCCTGCCATAGGCAGCAACATAGCATAGGTTGCCTAATAGGCAACGTCTCCAGAAATACAGTTCCCTCAGTCAGACCAGCTGCGAATCACGTCGCTGGGACTCCTTGTCCCTCAAAACTGAATATGTAACTGGCTGTATGACATGGACTTGCTATTCTATCCCTTAAGCATTTCCTCAGCCTTGCTCTGCACAGTTGGGTCAGACAGATTCCAGGACAGAGACTGTTCACTATCTGGCACTAGCAAGGCCACGGCACGTCGCGGCCCATTCTTCAGCCCGTCCGGCTGCAACTGTTACTTCCATTCTTCTATGATTAGAAAACCTCTGGAGTTTGGGTATTAGCAACTACCAAGTATGCGGTTATTACTTGTTGAGCCCTAACCCTGTGTAACACCCCAAGTGGGAATTACAGCAACAATACACGAGAGCCCGCTCCGGGACAGCAGAGCGTTTTCATTTTGTATCGCATTCCTCAGACACTCTGGCAGAGGGGCTGTGCTGACCTCCCCACACTGGGACAGACTTCCTTGCTGGGTGAGTCTATGGGAAAATTCCTCTTCCTGGGGATGGGAATGTGACCCTGTGACTGGGCGTCCATGACAGCCAGGAGTGCGGTGCACCTGCAGGGCCTCCCTCCCTCACAGAGGAACCAGGATCCCACCTCTGCAAACCCACTCTTGTCGGGCTTTGCAGAACATCTGGGCTTCCTCCCGCTGGCCGCGGCTGCAGGGCCACGCACCTGCATGCGATTAGGGCTCAGCAGACGCCCCCAGCCTCACGGTCGGTGGCTGCACACTGGTGACACATCACGACGGATGAGTTTCTCCCCAGATCACTGTTCCTTCTGAGCAGAAGAGCTTCCCAGGGATACAGGAGCACAAGGCATCCACAACCAGGTCAGGCAGCTCTGCCCTCAGCAGGGCAGCGGTTGGTGGCATCGTTGCTTTGACCTGCCTTGGAGTGAGCAAAGAGTGGGCATTCCAGGGCACACCAGGGCCGGGGGAGCGGAGAAGTCAATCTTCGCCTCCTTTTAGCATCAGTCTGTGCAGGGCGTATAGACCGTCTCGCATCAGTGTTCGGGAAATAGGATAAAATTTTAAGTGCCACCCCTGACTTTCCTTTCTCCTTGTAACTAGCCCTTCTCAACTGAAAGTGTACTCCTCCAACCACAGAATTCCAGGGTAGGTCAAGTGGAGAGTGAAAAATAAGAAAATGAAGAACTGACCAAGGATCGTTAAAGCAAAGCAATGTAAGACTGTACGCTTTTCAATGGCAGAGTCATAAAGCTTTTATGTTTACAGCAACCTGCCAAGGGAGTCAGTTACAAGGTGCATTTTTATTCCAAAGAAAGAGACTCCTTTATTTGGTGGTAATGAAAGTAAGAAGCAAAAAGGAGCAGACTTTCTCGATTTACCTTTCACCAGAGCAGGACACATGACCAAGGGGACAGGCATTAACACCCTGCAGCAACACTGGATTACAGCGGACGTGTGCTGCCATCGCTCTGCAAAAAGGTGTGTCACACTGGCCCGATCCATATCCCAGAGGAGGTGATCCTGGTAACAAGTCATTAGTGAGGGCAAGTCCTTGTCATCGTCCCACAACTGCTGTTCCATCACTTATCCTCTCCCAGAAATACTTGGGAACGGATGAAATAGCTTTCTCCTTCAACCATAGGAAACAGGTGTGAGAGCCAGGGCAGCAGTGCAAGGCCGTGTGGTCGGTCCTCTCTTGCCTGGTCTAGGAGAGATGCTGAAGGAGCCAAGACAGCATCACACAGCACAGATCTTTGTACTTGTCCAGAAGAATACTGAGCAAAGGTATCCTGCCAAATTCGCTGTAGGACTTTGTTGGTTTCCCTAGAATATGTAATTGGCCTCGCCGAGGACGCTGCTGCAGTTGGGCTTCTGCCACTGGAATTCAAAGGCACAACTGTGCAGCCTCCAGAGTGGGAGTGCCCAGGCTTTCTAGATCCTGCAGCAGCTCGATACGTCTGAAAACAGAAAACCTTTCCACTCACACTGCGCTTGGAATGGCAACGATCACTCATGACAAACGCCGGCGCTCGTTTTCCAAAGAGAAAATGTTTTCCACTGCATTTTGGCCTCTTCTCCCCCGAACCCAAGCTGGATTCTTCTACCTTCCCATGCAGTGTCTTCATACGGTATGGGGCTGCACAGCGTCCTATGCAGTGTCACACCAGTCACAAAGACCCAGGAAGCAGCAGCCCCATGCCTGGGGCCCCCGTCCTCCTGGACTTAGAGCCTGAGGTGTTTCAAGGGGGAGTGGTTACCTTAAAGACTCATGGGCCCGGAACCCCTGTTTCAATGCAGTCACTCCTAATGCCTCAGTGGCTGGCTGGCTGTTCTTAACGTGGGAAGGCCGGATCTCAAAAAGTAGTTCTTTAAAGACCAGTCAGGAGCAGTTTTATCAATAAAATATTTAATCAACTTATCTGTACAAAATATTAAAATGGTTAATGAAGAGTACACAAGCATGTTTAACAAATATATATTGCTATATCATTGTCAAGAAAAATAGAGACGGTTGTTTTACAGTTCATTTACATTTCATTATGTACATCTATTTAAATTTGAGAATACATATACACAGTGGATTTGTACCTGCCCTCGAAGAGTTCCCTGCTGGCCGGCCTGGGCACGGGGGCAGCGTTCACGACGTCAGCTTGCACTGCCCAAGTGGCCAAGCAGGGCAGCAGGGAGCTGGCCCGATCTCCAGCCCCCAAGCCTCAGAGTTCTGCCCTGGCCGAACCAGAGCTGGAAAACAGGTGACAAAGGAGATTCCAGCTTGTGTTAAATGAGTTTAAAAACCTCTCCCCCTTTCCCACCTTACTCCCAAGCCAAGCTGAGAAACACTAAGTGTCACTGCAAAATGAAAGGGACTTCTCCCCCCCAATAATTAATTTTGTCTTCAGCTGCTGAGGGAATGGTGTGTCATTGAACTGTGATGGCATCACCGTCACTTCGAGTTTTGCCCATTTCCTTAAAATCACAGTATTGGAGTTTGGAGTGTGTGTGTTTGTCAAGGGGCAGGGTGCCCATCACGTCAGATGCCACTGTCCACCCAGGGCCCGCTTAAACAGCACCGCAGGTAAGCTGGTGCAGGTCTTCTGCAGAAGCCTTCATGGTGAGAAGAACTGCTTATTCATATATTAAAAAAAAAAATTCTATCCAAACTTTTCAGAATCCCCTATTGTCATCTGCTAAAGGACAAGTAAAAATCGTAAAAAAAAAAAAAAAAAAAAATCCTTGTAAAAAATCATTAACTTTTCATTTGGGGTGAAATATTTGCAGCTAAAAGACCTAAAGTGACTCGATTATGATTCTTTGTCGTAAAGAACATAAAAGCTGTTCGCACTACAGCATAAAGTGAAACACCAAAAACAAAACAATTACTCTAAGGATGCTCGTATTCAATCCATGATTGATCCAGGTGGAGCGTGACCGAGAAGTTCCCCTTTCCAGAGCCTCTGTTCCTGGCTTGGAACTTGAGTACTTCCCAGCCAGAAAACACATTTTATCACGAGCTTGCTTTCTCCCTGAACTGTATCATCACTTTCTAAACAGAATGCTGAATGGCTGACTTTGCTCTGACTCTGAAAGGTCCTGACCCGGAAATATAAGTTGCAAAGAAATAAGCCCGACTCGTGCGTGCACCCCTTCCTCAAGCCAGCCTGCTCACCTCAAGCCAAGCTGCTGTTGCCCTGAGCCACGGGGATACGTGCATCTTTTTCTGCCCTTGGCAGCCTTCAGTCACTCAGAGATAAACATGCAGACAAGGAAAGGCCTTTGACACACCTTGTCAGTGCTATTCAGACCCACTGACCCCACTGAAAAATCTGGGTGAGGGCCGCTCAGGGGTGAGAGGTCTGAGAGAAAGCAAGCTAATCAGAAAGAATGTACAACAGGCACACGTTGTGTGCAGCTGCACTGAACCACCAGCTAGAGGCTGCCCTTCCGCATCCTGCGGCCCAGGGAACGTGCTCAAGGGAGGTTCAGCCTGGGTGCTCCCGACGGGTTTGTGTTTACCTCTAATTCAGCAGGACTCCTGTGAATAAGCCTGGCAGGGTGGGGTCTGGTCCCGGTCAGCCACGAGCACACCTCAGCCCCAGAAGGCTCAGCTGAGGTTCTAGATTCTGGAAGTGTCTGAGCCAAGTGTCTGAGCAGAGTCCAGGCTGGGAGCAGACACCTCGCCCCGCCTCTAGATGCAATAACCGCTGGTCAGGTGGAACAGCACAGAGACGAAAAGAAGTGGCTGCAAAGGAGACAGCCGCTGGCCCGCCCCCGCCCGGCCAGATCTCCAATCACAGCGCCACCACACTCCTGCTTGCCTGCATCTTAAAAGACAGTGAAAAAGAAATGCAAAAGCTACACTGTGCCACCAGGCCTAAAGGTGCCTGGGACTTGACCATCAGAAGCTTCTCCGTGTTTTTTTAGACAATTTATTTCACATCTCATTACTGACTTAGAAAGAAGATAAAAATTTCTGCACTGCCCTAAACTAGCAGGAGGAAGTTCATCAGGAAAAAAGTGAAAACTGTGTTTCATACACCAGCAGGCTAAGCTGCCCTGCTTACAGACTTACCTGCCTGCTGAAACACCTCTCAGGAAGCGTCTGCGAACACTGCAGCCCTCTTACGTTGGAGGGGGGGTGCGTGTGAGAGAAGCCAGTCCTTTCTTCTGCCAGCACGGCACACACAGTATATACTAGAATGTACTAGAAGGGGCCTGCAGGCCCGCTCCCGGAAGGTCTGCACAGGCAAAAAAGCGGACTACCACTCACTGCTCGCGCTGCTCTGGGGATGCATTTGTACTTTTCAACAACTGTAAGCATGACTTGAAATGCAAACTAATTTTTCAACGACCTCACACCCTTCGCTTCCACCCTGGGAGGCCTGGATGGCTCTGCTGTAGCTGCTGCTGCTGCCATGAAGCCCCAACACGAACACTGCCTATGGCTAAGCCCCAGGCCCGGGGCACCCAGGGTGCCGGCAGTTGCGGGGCGGGTGGGAAGAGGCTGAGCTCCGGGTGCACAAACGGCCCGAGCAGACAGCAGCCCTGAATGAGTGACCAGCCCGTGCCACAAAGGTCAAATCCTCGATCACCCCCGCTGACTGACTAGGCTGACTTCCATCCCTCTCCCTGCAGTTGCGTCCAGGCAGGTGGCTCTCTGCAAGGCTGCGATGGTGGCCCTCCTGGAAAGAACAGGCTTCTCTCGCCTAACGCCTCTTCGCAAGTTAACTGTTCGTGCAGTTTTCAGCTCTGGGCACAGATTAAAGTCCAGGACAACACAAAGGGAGGAAGAAGCCTGCTCCAGTAAAGGCCCGGAAGGCTCCAGGTACCGAAGGCCGAGCTATCTGAAAAATCAGAAGTAACATCTTTTTGCCCCCTCCTTTCTAGTGTTCCTTAGTGTTTAACTCTGCCACCATTTTCCAGGGCCTAGAAAAGAAGAGAAAGAGTAGCGCTCTGGTACCTGGCCCTGGGTGGCAGCCCCGGCAGCTGGGTCGGACACGGGCATGGCAGGGAGGTAGCTGAGGGGCGGGTGGGGGCCTGGCGGAGCAGTTCATCCTCAGACGGGCTGGCTTGCCTCATCCAGGGACTCTGGGACAGTCCGGCTCGCCAACAAAGCACAGCCTCTTCTCTCCTCTGCTCCCACAGAGGCACCAGCAGCATGGGCGCCTGCCCAAGACCGAGTGCGGCTCTACCCACCCCGTGTGAGTCCAGGCAGAACTCAAGCAGCGCTGGCAGCGCCCCTCAGCTGGGACACAACGTGAGAAAGGTCGTGACTTTGGTGGGCTGAGCCCTAACCAACCTGCCCCCCCCAGCAAGATCGTGGCCTCCCCCGCGCCTGCCTTGCCCCAGGGGGAAATCAAAGCACCATCCAGGAAGCACCAGCAAAGGCTAAGAGTGTAATGGACACACACACACACACACACACACACACACACACACACACACGCAAAAGCTGCAGCACTTGTGAGAGCGGCTCTGGGACTGGCTCTGAGGGAACCTTCTCCAGAAAGTCACATCTGCTCTGCCTTTGAATGACGTCAGTGGGCTCTGGGGACAAAGGAGAATCCCAGAACCACGGGACCTGAGCGCTCCTCATTTTATAGGAGCAGAAGTTGAAGCTCTGAGCAGGGCGGTGGCTTCTGCAGAGATGCCTTGTGGAGCAGGCTTCCTGCGGTGGCCGTGCCGGGTGGGGCAGTTCAGTCCTGGGCGTGAGGAGGCCATGGTGGGCTCGGCCGCCAGCGCCACCCACAGCCCCTCAGAGGGGTCTAGCTGCCTCCCATTCCCACTGTCCTCTAGCTGTTAGGTTCACTCAGCCGCTGACTCCTCCCTGCCCAGGCCAGGCCCTCTCTGAGAGGACGATGCCCCTGGCCCCTTCTAACTGCTGCCTTCCAGAGCCTCCCAGCCCACCCGGCATCCCCCAGAGGCCCTCGGGCCCACAGCCCACTGAGCCAGCCCTGCGTTCTGGACCTGCAGGAGGTTCTGTGTCCTGAGAATCTGTGGCGCAGAGATGGCTGCAGTGCTTTCTCTTCCTCTCACTGGATTTTCTGGAGAGCACATTCAAGAGGGGAAGAGTCTGACTCTGTGCACAAGCTGCTCTTGAAAAGCATTCGGTTCCTCTCCCTGCTTTAAGAAGATCCGTCTACAGTCCATAGCTATTTTCTGCTTTGAGTTTGAATGAAGTTGAGATCAGGATAAGTGACTTGTAGGGTTTGAATTACACTGGGATCACATCCACAAGGTGCTCGGTACTCCCTTGAGCACTGGTAGAAGCGAGGTTTCTACTCCGGCCGACACCTCTGAGAGCTGTCAAGGGGGAAGTCATCGCACTGGGGTTTGACGGGTGACTCGCCAATCACACAATCCACTCCTCTTCTCCCTCCCGTGCCATGTTAGCAGTAAGATGCCAGGACAGGAGGGCGAAGGGGAGCGTGTACACGATGAATAGCACAGCTCAAGCCCGCTTCCCCAAGCTAAGCTGACAAAGCCTGCCACCCTCTCCGGAGGACCCAGCCCCCCGACTGGAAAGCCAGAATTCAGCCAGACAGCATTGCGGCATCGGTGGCCACGGGCAAGGGTCGCCCTTGGTGCAGAAGTCTGGCTTCAAGCAGCAGTGACCAGACTGCCTGGGTGTTTGACACACCCGGCACCAACCCCCTGAGGGCCCCAGCTGGCCTGCCCTGTGCTCCCCAGCCAGGGATGCCAACCCTCCCTCTCTAGCAGGAAGAGTAGTTTGAATGATCTCAACTAGCAGTACAAGATTCTCCCCCAGCAAAATGGAAAATGTGATTTACTTTGAGAGGAATACGTTGGTGACCACAGGTGAGATGGGGAGAGCCACCTTCGCTCGCAGTCCTGACACACTCCGTCCCTGATTGTCAACAGCCAGCTCTCTCACCCATGGGGATGGGAGATTCCAGCTGGGTGATTCGGCCCTGCCCCCTGGTGTCTAGAAGACAGACAGACGGTACACGGCACTACCAACTGTGCGGGCGGAACACGCTTCTCCACATCTTGACAAAGCTACTCAAACCACAGCTCTGCAGCAAAAACCTGTCTGCCTCCACACGTGATGGCCCTTTTGCTGTCTTTTTTACAAAGTGCAGCACACCATCCCCTCCATTCACCTGCTTTTAACTCTGAGACGCCGGAAGCCTGAGATGGGCCACAGTGGTCCCTGGTGGTTACATGCAGCTCTGGAGGAGATCTAGGAGGCATTCCTTTTATGTGATAACACACTGAGGGCACAAGGGGCCATCGAAGGAACCGTCACTGACCAAGGACAGTGTTCCCCATCCGGGGGTGCTGCCTGGACTCAAGATGCAGGGAGATGCCCCCTTCCGCCGTCATTTACAACGCCCCTTGGGAGAAGCAAGTCAACAGAGGAAACAGAAAATGAACATTTTTTTCCCGCCATAAAAAGCTCAGGCTGAATCAAGACATTTCTTCCTCCAGGTGGTTTTTCCTAGTCACTAAAAAAGCATCAAATGTTTGCTTTTGCCCAAAGCTATTATATAGCCTAGAATTTCTCCAAAATAATATTTAGCTATAGCTTTTCAGCTCCCTTTCTAAAACTTCTAATACCACATCTTTTAATACTTTAGTGCCATTTAAAAAATTCTTCATTATGACAGGTATCAGAGCAATCACCATGCAATTATTACTGAAATCATAGTTTAGAAAAGGAGAGTGCGGCTTCCCTGGCAAAATTCGTAAATGTTTGCCCAGTCATTGAAATCGGATGGAAACCACTTTGGGATTGTGTTATTTGTTCGTTTTAACCTGAAGAGACTGTTGCATTTTCAGGTTATGTATAGCTACTCACATAGCCACAGCATATAAATTCACATTATAAGTGTGCTTTCTCCTCCTCTGGGGGAACTTTAAAGGATAAAAAGGACTCAGGTGGGACCCTTAAATGAATTAGCTGTATCTAAATCTTTCAACTTTCTCTTTCTCTCTTAAGAGTGTAATCACTGAGAATTAAAATTTGTATAAATTGTCTTGGACCTTAGCATCCAAGACAAGAAGGGCAAGATGAATGCCTCTTGGGGACCCTAAAGGAGAAAGCCCAGCACAGCCGTAAACAGGAGGACCCAGGAGGGCTGCAGGGTTTCTCAAGGAAGCCCTCGGAGCCCCAGACAGGTGGAATCCAACTTGTTTCTCTTCCCTCTCCCAACCATCTACACAGGCCACAGAGGACTCCCAGGCAGAAATGAACCAAACAGGACCATGAAGTCTGGCATGTTCGACCTCCCTTTTACATGGACAGACACTCACCATCAGCAAGAATCCTGGGAGCAAAATACAGAGACTGGGGGATAGGCTTCCACCTCCGGCCCCCATACCACCACCCTTCTAAAGGGGCCACAGCAGCCGAGCTGCAGATGCCCGTCCACGGAGCAAGTAGGGGAGGGGCCGACCTGCCTCCTGCTCTGAACCACTGGGTTGTGGGGAGTTGAAATCTCACAAAAGCACTTTTGTGTGGCTTCGCTTCCCGTTACTATCGCACTGCCAAAAACCACAGCAACAATACAGTGAAAGCACGTCAAAGCCGACACAGCCTTGATAGCTAAGCACAAGCACGTGCTGGCCACTCGAGGGCACCATTTGGAGGGGGCTGTGCCTACCCGGCAGACAAGCCCCAGTCCTCTGCAGGAGTCTGCCCTAGGACACCTCCGGGCCTCTTTCAAACCCTAGGAGTCTCCTCCCAGCTCCTTAGGAAAACCTCCTGGCAGGTCTCTAGGGAAAGCCGTAGCGCCCCCTTTCCCCATCCCCAGACATTGCACTAGCTTCCTCCTGCGCGCCCCCAAGGCACTGCGGACACCGCGGTCTACCCAGCTTAGGAGCTGCAGAAACTGACAAATGCCGCGCACTCCCGACCCGGTGACATGTCAGGTCAGACTGGCGCTTTAAAACCTCTCCCCCATCTCACCCCCCCCTCCGAAAATTTTCTTTCCACTTTCTAGATCATTCCGAATTGGAATTTGTATTTTTTTAAAAAGGTGGTGCTGACCGTTGCAGAGATCTGGGAAGCTCCACAATGCAGTCTTTCCGACAAATGTTCCTTTTCAAAACTGGGAGAATGTTAGATTTTGAAAGTTCGAGGAAAAAGATAAGGCCTTTTGCAGCGGTTCCTCCCCAGAATAAATGGCCCCGATGCAACGCAAGCCTTCGGAAAGGGCATTACAGCCCTTCCGTCGGTCTCAGGTGCAACACCGGGAACTCTGCCCCCCAGAGGGCCGTGCCCCACACTCAGCCGGAAACAAAAAGGGGTGAAATGAGACTCAAGTATCCCTTTAGCTCCCCCATGCCGAAGCCCCCAATTCCCTAACCCGTTTCTACCCGATTTGGTGCCGGTTACTGTAACAGCAATGCAAAGCCATCCTCCCCCCAAAAGGGGGCGGTGGGCGCAATGGTGATCTGTTTGCAAAATACACATGACTGTGACATTCGGTAGCGTCAAGGTCATCTCTTCCCAGGGCTTTCGGATGCTTCCACCGTAAACGTGCGCATGAGTGACGAAGTGTGTGGGTGTGAGTGTTGGTGTGTGAACGTGCGCTCTTCCTCCTCCGTGCGGCCGCCGGGCCAGACTCCGACACGCAGCCACGCTAGGTGACAGGCTCGGCCCGAAGCTGCTCTCAGCGGGGAGTCCTTGGCGGCGCGGCTGCCCCCTCCCTGGCCCGGCCTGGCCCGCATGCTACCTGCAGCCGCACGCCTCCACCACCATGTCCTCGTATTGCTTGTAGACCACGTTGTTGGCGGCGTCGATGTAGAGGATACTGATGGGGCTGAGGCGCGCGGGCACGCAGCAGGAGGCCGGCGCTGCATCCGGCGCCATGGAGTTGAGCAGTGTCTGAATGATGGCGTGGTTGGTGGGCTCAAGGTGCGAGCGCAGCGGGAAGTCGCAAACGCCCTCGCAGTGGTATGCTTCGTAGTCCAGCGGCGCGATGATCCAGTCGTCCCAGCCCAGCTCCTTGAAGTCCACGTGCAGGGGCTTGCGGCTACAGCGGCTCCGGCCCCTGCGCCCGTGGCTCCGGCCCTCGCCCCCGCCGCTGCCCTGCGCTGCCCGAGTCCCGGCCAACGCCGTCCGCCGCCGCCTGCGGCCGCCGATAACCGCCGTCGGCAACCCCATGCCAGGTCCCTGATCCGGCGGCGGCTCCGCTGCCAGTGCGGCCCCGAGCGCGCGGGCCTGGGCGCGGATCTCTCGGAACAGGCTCTCCTTCTTCTGCGTGCGGGAGGAGACGACCAGCAGCGCGCGCTCCTCCGCCGCCGCTCCGCCTCCGCCCCGCGAGTCGAAGCCCAGCAGCCGCAGTGCCAGTGGGACCGGCGCGGGACCCGCCACTCCGCGCAGCAAGAGGCAGAACGCGCGGGTGGCGCGCGGCTCCCGGCGGTGGCGCCGCAAGGCGTCCGCCACGTCGAACACCTCCCAGCGCGCGGTGTCCAGGGGCTCGGCGGCCCGGGAATGCAGCAAGCGCGGCGCGCGCGCGGCGCTGGGGCACGTGGACAGCAGCAGCAACGGGAGGGTCGCGCTGCCGGGGCCCCGCTCCGGAGACTCGCGGCGCAGCACACGCAGCTCCGCGCCCACCACCTCGTCGGCGTCGGGAAGGCTGGACACGTCGAACAGGAAGTTCAGGCCGGTCTCCGCTGCCGATTCGTCTGCCGGGGACGGGCAGAGACAGAGAAAGAGCGGTGTGAGAGCGAAGCCGGCACGCCTGGCCACGGGGCCTCCTAACTGCAAATAGCAACTACCCTGGACGTGAGAACAAGGCTCGCTGGAGCCGGCGCCTGACCGGGCGTCTCGGCTCCAGCCGGAAAGCCGCCAGCCTGGTCCGGAAGAAAGAGAGCCTTAGGTTCAGATTATCTGGATCTGGGTTTTCGTTCATCGAGCCAAACGATTTCCGACAACCCACGGACATCAACTGAACGCACCTCCTCACCCGAGACCAAGACTTAAGGCCACTACAGTCCACTGCCTGCCCCAGAGTCATGGGTTTTCGAAGACGAGGTCGGAGGCCAGATTTTCAGCCGCTGGCAGAAAGAAGGCCCGGTGGGCGCATCAGAGGTCGTGCGCCTCTTCAAGACCTGGAGGCCAGGCCGGCCGCGGTAAGGGGACTGCTGGTTATGGCCCTGCTTAGCCGCCAAGAGAGCCTCGGAGTCCCGGTTGTGCGAAAACGGAAAATTCTTGTCCCCTGTAAACTGCTTCTGCTACCTCTCTTCCCCAGCCCAGCCTGGACATTCCAGCCGGCCACGATCTCCCATGCAGGCGGGGGCTCGCCTAGAAGGGGAACGGGCCCTCAGGGCTGCAGAAAGCCTTTAGTGCCTCCAGCCTCCTCGCTTTGCTGAAGGGGAACTGAGGCCCAGATTAGGGGCCCGGCTCAGCCCCTGGTCGCGATGGGGAACTCCAGGCTCAGCTTCTCCCAGTGTTTCCGCCACCTCCGACGGAGGGGAAAGGCGGCAAAGGAGCGCAAGCAACCTTCTGGGAAGGGTTTGAGGCAGCCGGGACTGCCTTGCTGCAGTGAGGGCAGCGAACCGAGTGAGGTCTCCCCGCCAGTACCCTCTGGTCCCCTCGCAGACTTATTCTTTCCCTCCGTTATGACTCAACTCGGGCTTTGGGATTTTACTTCTGGTTGTGGGCACTTTTTTCTTTTGGGGCTCAGAAAGGAAAAAAGAGTTGAAATTCCACCAAGCAGCAGATAAGGAGCTCCCTTTGAAGAAGGTCATATGGTTTCGTTTTGCCCCAAACGCGAAGAGACTGTGCACACTCCCCCCACTATTGGAGATTTGCTCACCAACCACAGATGCCATGCCATCGACTCCTGGGGTCTGAAGTCTGGGTGCTGCGGTGACCTCAGGCAGCCCTGCTCCAAGCTGAGGCTCAGGGTGGAGAGGGTAGCAGGAGAGGCCCTGGGCAAGTGCTCCCCACCCCTCCCCCGTGCTTTCTCCCACGGGCTTGCTCGCTGCCACACTTTCTCTGAGCTTCTGCAGCCTCTCTCAGCTTTGAGATGCTGCCCCTGCATCCTCTCCCTCCAGAGAGAGGAAGGAGAGGCGGCCTTACTAGCCTTGCCAACCAAGCAGAGCTCCCCAGGAAAGGATTCAGCTCAGGCTGAGACCACCGAAGGCCTAACTCGACCTAAGAAAGAACATCTGGTGCCTCTCCAAGCTTAGGGCCCTGCACATCTCACCTCTCCCACAGCTGGGAGCCCACTCTGCAGAATTAGGACTGGGGCCTTCCCTGGCTCTGTACACCAGGACCTGGGCTCCCTATGAGTACCCTAGCATCCCATCCAGGATGCATGCCAGGCCCTCGGAGAATGCTTGAAAGTTCCCACCAGACTATGAGGCCATTTGGGCCCAGGATGCCCCTGTATCCCAAATAAAGCATTCTGTGTAGACGTTATGTGTATGCTGGAGGGGGCGAGAGATTTGATCTCTGCCCCGCCTCTACCTGCTTTCCCAGGCTAGGGTCGGGCACATACAACCCCCAGTGGCTCCCAGGCAGGACCTGGATTGCAGCAGCACTTAACTTTCCGGCCCTATTTGCCTTTCTTTCCTTTCTGCCTTCCATTCTGGGTCTCTGGCTGGATAGAGTTAAGGCCGAAATTACTTGCATTTCCTCCTGAAATTAGTTAAATTTTCCCTATCTGTCTGTTTTAATGGCTTCAATAGAGATTAATAAAATCCAGATGACACTCACCGACCACCACAGTCTCACCTAAGTCCTACCTTTGGAGGGCTCAGGGTGGAGTAAGGCGGGGTACTTGGTCCCAGAGAAGCCTGCATTCCTGCAGCGTCGCTGGCCCTCCTCTCCTCTCTACACAACCGGAGTCCTTCACCTCTGGCTCCCCCAGGGGCCTAGCACAAGGCAGGCACCCATAGCTACACACCTCTACCCAGACGCAGCCTGCTTAGAAGGGCCCTCCCCATACCTGGTGATGCCACCAGCCTCTCCAGAACCATTTACTTTAGTCTGATGCCTGCTGTGTCCCGCATTCTCCTCATTTCCCCCAGTTTGTACGGCCCCCCGCAAGACTGGGAACTGCACAGCAACGAAGCAGCCGCCGCCACCACCACTGCGCAGTCCCTCTGGGCCGGGCCCCCTCCTTGCTTCTCCGGATCTCCAAAACAGCCTGCCTCCTCGAGGGGACCCGCCGGCCGGCAGGGCCCGGGCAGCCCGGCAGAGGGACGGGCTCAGCCCTCCGGGGCCGGGCCCCGCAAGCTGCCGCGGCTCTAGCCACAGTCCAGGCGCTGCGGGTTCGGGTGCGTGGGCCTCGGCGAACTTTCTAACACCTGAGGCTGGGATGTGCGGGGACCAAGGCCCCCCGAATGGAATGGTGCCGGGACAAGGCTCCGGCGGTGACCTCAGCCTAGGACCCGACAGGATGGACTAGCGCAGTGGAGGTGTGAGTACCTTGGGTCGCCTGGTCTGCGAAGCCGGTGATTGTGTCCGCGCGGCTGTGGCGGCCAGAACCCGAGGTGGAGGCGGCGACTGCCCCGGCCGGAGTCCTCCCGGCCAGGCTCCGGTAAAGCGACATCATGAATTGGTGCGGCACCACCGAGCCGTTCCTGAAGCCGGAGCCCGCGGCGCGGCGCGCGGCGCGGGGCCCGGGAGCCGCGGCGGCCGGGGCAGCGGAGGCGCCCGCAGTCGCGGCGAGGGTCCTCCCGCCGCCGCCGCCGCCCCCCGGACTCCCGGTCGGCCCTGCCCCCGCCGCTCGCAGCACCGCGGCCGCTTCGAGCCCGTCGCGGGGGCGGCAAGCGCTCAGCAGCCAGAGGCACAGCGCGGCGGCCGCGCTCAGGTCCATGGGCTCCGAGGGCCAGGCGGGCGGGCGGCGCGGGCTCCGTGGCTTCGGGAAGTCCCCCAGCGCCTTTTGAACATAGTGTTTAATAATGGGGGAAGTGTGCGCAGCAAGCTGCGGCCCCCCCTCCTCTCCCACCCCACCCCCGCCCAACGCCCGGAGCAGCGCCCCCTGCTGAACACTCGAGCGGCAGCGCCGCGCCCCCTACTCCGGCCTAACGCTGAGCCCAGGGCCGGAGCCTCCTCCCCCAGCCGAAGCGCTTCGCCCCCCACTCTCGCTAGGCGAGTGTCACCGGCTGGAGGCTCCCGCGACAAACCGGGGCGCCGCCTCGCTCTCCCAGGGCAAAGTGACCCCCTCCGTCCTCGCTGCGCCCGGGCCAAATGCGCCCTCGGGAGTCAGAGGCTCCGAGATATCGCGCGTACCCGCCCAGCGTCTTCCCTACTCCCCTGCGGAGAAGCACCCGCCCCCCGCCCGCTCCTGTACTGCAGGGGCCCGAGACGCCAGAAGTGCGGCCGCGGAGGGGCTCGGCCTCGCCTGTCAGTGCCACGATCCCGTGGCCACCGCGCACAGAGAGGCCACCAGGGCGCGCAGGGTTGACACAAAAGCGCGTTTTTGATCACCGGTTCTGCGGTTCCCCACCCTGGCACAGCTTCCAAAGATCGGAGCGGGAGGCCGGAGCCGGGGAGGAGACCCGTAGGGAAGAGAGGGCTAGCGGCTGGAAGGGCAGGCCGGAAGGACAGCGGGACAAGGACCGACGGTCGAAAATCAAAGGTTTGGGCACTGAACATGCGCTTAGACGGGAGCCAGGATCTTAAAGGAGCTCAGGAACTACGAAGGCAGCCCCAGGGTATGAGGGGACTCCCGCGCGGGAGCGGCTCCCCGAGTTCGTCTGTGCATCGAAAGTGAGGACCTTCCGCCCGCCTCCCAGGGGCCCGGCTAACAGAAACGGGCTACCGGGTATGTTGGGGCGCGGGCAGAGCCGGGAGGGCGGGCGGTGAAGAGCCTCGGGGTGGCGCCTCCGTACTTCCTTCCCGGGCCTCGGTTCTCCCGCAGGGCGGGGGATGGATGGAGGGGGCGCCCGGGACCGCAGTCGCGCGGGCAGCTTGGCACTTGGGTCCGCAGCCCGCAGGGGTAGGTCCCCGGGAGGCCACATCTCAGGGAGACGCGCCAGGGAGGGTGGTCGTCGGCGGGTGTCGGCTTAGCTCCACCAGCAGCCCGGACATCCCTCGAATGCGGGAAAGCCCAGCGGATGGACAATCCGCTGTTGCGCGGATGGCGGGCTGCAGCCGGACGTATCCCCGTAGCAGGGCAGGCGCGTCCTTTTATTTTAAAATTATATTTGCTACCGAACTGGAAATCTAGGCGGGGGTAGTGCGTCATAGTTACTTTGAGTGGGCGATCAGCGGCAGCCCGACGCCACCGGACCCAAAGCCGCGTGAGTCCCTCTCTCGCCCGGCTGCCCCGCACTCTGACCCACGGAAGACGCCCGGCCCGGGGAGCTCCTGGGCCGACTGCGGCCCCAGGCTTCTGAGCTCCCCAACGCCCGCTGCTTCGTCCCAAGCGAGCTCCTCAGTCGTCGCCCTGCCGACCACCGCGGAGATGCAGCGCCCGCTCAGCTGGGGACTTTGGGCCACCTCTCGGGGTCGTATGGGAGCAGGAGAGGCCTGGCAAAAGGTCGTAACTCTCGGACCCCAGGCGGATCAGGGGGGCGGAGGAAAAAGGCCTGAGGTTCGCGTGGGAATGTCTGGGCAGGAAGGGTGGTGGGAGGCTGGGATGACCGGGGCTGCATTAACCCACCTTGCCTTTGGGACCGAGGGCAGAGAGCCCCGACAAGGTCGTGGTCACGGGTCTCCCTCTCGGCGTGGTCCCGGTACAGAGCGGCCCTGCACGAACCCACGCAGGCTGTCTGGCAGAGCCGCCCGCTAGAGACACTGGTCAGTCAAAATAGTGGCCGCCCAGCCACCGGTCTCTCTGCTCATGCCGGTGCTGCGTCCCTGCTGTCTTTCTTGGCCTCCTTTCCTCCTTCAGCCACGCACAGTCTTCGGAAGTTTTGCACGTCATCTCGTCTGTGATTTGCACAAACACCCTAGGAGCCCTGAGCTGGGGTCAAGTAGCCCTGGTTCTGGTCATGGCTTTGCTCTTAACAACCAGTCCCTTGCATCATCTGGGCTTCGACTTCTCCAGCTGTGTGAGGGAGAGAATGGAAGGGTCCCGGCCCAGGCTTGGTACAGCAGGTGCCAAATAAACGATTGTTAATTACATGATCCCTCCACCTTGAGGTCACCTTGGGACTTAGGAATTAGGGACGGCTTGGGGGCCATGTGCTCTTGCTGTCCCTGTGGGAGCAGGCCATTAAGCTTCTTTGAGACTGAATTTCCTCTTCTATAAAATGGGGAGATTCTCACTTCAGGAAGGTGGTGTGTGTCCAGGATAACAGGCTGGCACAGAGGAGGCTCAGTCGCCCTGCATCTGTTAGTCTGTTCTGGGTCCCCAGGGAGATGATGGCCAAGAGAGAAGTAGCTTGTAGGCACCGGAAGGCTCTGGAGGAGACTGCTGGGGGGAGGGGTGTGGGGTGCTGCTGCTCGAGCCAACACCCAGCAGCTGCGTGTGCTTGAGCCAGGCCTTAGCTGCCGTCACCTGTGTTTCTTGGTCTGTAAAATGAGGCAATGATGCATTCATTCATTGTTTATCCCTCCCTCTATTCGTTCCTTCTTTCCAGTAAATACCGTGAGCAGCCTTCCATGTGTTGTGGATTCAGCAACGCACAGGCAAACGCATGGAGCTTTTGTAAGGGCAGAAGAGACAGGGAACACGTAGATACGTAAATGCGCGTGAATGTACAGTGCACTGTTAGGTGGTTCAAAGTAAAGTGATGGGAAGGGGGGATGGAGGGCCTTTTTGACCAGCCACACTGAAGGGGAGGGAGGAAGGGACACTTGGGCCATGTCTGGCTCCCTTTCCTTCCTCTCAAATAATGATGATAACTGTCAATAATGGTCACTGTTAACCAAATAATGATGGTTCTTCTCCAAGTGCCAGGGGCCCTGGCAACTGCTTAACGTAACTCATGTCACTTCATTCTCACCACTGCTGTGTCCTGTGAGGTAGGTATTATTATTCCCATTTTATTGACAAAGAAAGTTGAGTCGCAAAGAAATTTAACCCCTTTCCCAGGTCACCTAGTGAGTGGCAGAGCCTGCAGTCAGCAACGCTTGGCTGGGCAAAGGGTTACCTCTGGCTGCCCAGAGGGGAGGTGAGATTGTGGGGGGCTGGACCTGCAACACTCTCCCTAACTCCAGCGGAGAGGCAGAGGGTCCTGGCTTTCCTTGCAAGCTCTTTGGGAAATTCTTGGCAGAAAAAGAACTCTCAGGTCCAGGTGAGGATTATGAAAGCATCGTCTTAGGGACTCCTTCCTGCCTCTGGCGTCAGCTGGGAGCTCACAACACCCGCCACTGAACACACTCTGTCATCACCGACACCAAGGCCTGCCGTGACTGGAAAAACCACGGAGCTCAGAGTAGGACGGGCTAGTAGGAGCACGTGGTGCAATGGCTAAGTTTACATGATGTGACATGATGGCCTAGCGAGTCAGGCCCACGGTGAGGGCTTGTTGACCAGGACTCTGGATGCCCTGTCCAGAGCTTCCCTGGGACCCATGACTGAGCATCAGTCTGGAGTGCAGGCAGCACCCTCCCTGAGCACAGAGGAACTTGAGACCAGGAGTCCCCAGCCCTCTAGCCCTGACTCTGTGAAGCTGAAGCCTTCTGGTGAGCAGGTGGCCTTTTGGGGCCAGTGTCAGGCTGGCCCAGGCTCGCCTGGGGCTTCCTCCTGGGGGACACGAGGAGCCTTTGGTAGGTGGGCCAGGCAGGAGGGAGCTAGTGTTCCCAGCCTGAAGACCCGGAAGTTGTATCCTACCTGCTGCAAAGTGCATTTTGAAGGTGGATTCCTATTGCTCTGTGTTGCCCCAGTCACTGTGCAGCTGGGAATGAGGCTCAGGGGCCGGTGCAGGAAGTTTAGAGAAGGCTGGGAGAAAACTGGGGCTGGAGTTCCAACTTCCGTTCTTTATCAGTCTGAAGACCACCCTCCAGTCTCCCAAGAGCACCAGACTTCAGCTGTTAGCTCCTCAGAGAGGGGAGATGAGACTGGCTCCAACAGGGGGAGGAGGGGAAAAGCAGCCTGGTTGGGGGCGGGGTGTTTCTTGACTGGGGTGGGCAGGAGCTGTCCCCACATTCTCAACCCCAGATCCTTCCCTCAGAGAGCACTTTGCCGCTCATCCGTCCTTTGCAGAAGCTGTTTGCTTTCTCTGACCACCAGGTTTCTGACTCAGGTCCTAGAATCCAAGGATCTGAGGAATATTTTGGATTATTTGGACCTACTTTTCATGTTATGCCTGATTCACCACAAACTGCTACCCGGGCTGTGCTTGCATACCTGAAGAGGTGGGAACTCCTGCCCAATCCCAGGCAGCCTTCTGATAGCTCTGAAGGTGGGGAAGTCTGCACATGAGACCCGTGAGAGCCACCACACCTCTCAAAGGCACCTCTGCTGATGGAAGTTCACACGCCACCTG
The DNA here is from genome assembly GCF_003676395.1 of Aethalodelphis obliquidens. Taxonomy (NCBI): domain Eukaryota; kingdom Metazoa; phylum Chordata; class Mammalia; order Artiodactyla; family Delphinidae; genus Aethalodelphis; species Aethalodelphis obliquidens. The sequence goes on from NW_020837956.1 coordinate 28,252,755, forward strand.
GGAACATGAGCTGGCACACTGGCTTGATGCCACTTGGGAAGCTAGTCTTGGATTCTCCCAGCTTGAACCACTGGAAACTGGAACCCCCCCCACCCCCGCTGCAGCCTGCTCAGTCTAGAGCCAGTGCCTCCTGCCACACCAGTCACGAGGCCCCACGTCTGATGACAAGAGCATCAGAAGTTTCCTTAGAGATGCCCTGCTCTACACCTTGCATTACCCACATAGGGCATCCAAGCCCCCAAGGAGGGAAAGGGATCAGTACCCTGTCATTTGGCATCACAGCCACCAGGGATGATGGGGCCCCTCTGTGATCCTGTGCCTTTGCTCTCTGTGCAGCTTAGAAGGTCTCTTCCCAGCTCTGCCCTGGGTACCCTGGAGGTGAGGAAGAGGATGGATGAGGGCTCAGCCTCCACCCTGTCCTTTGTTAGGGGTTCTGGGTCCCTGCAGCCCAGCACTATTGTGGAAGGTAAAACAGATGCCCCCTGGCTATCTGGCTAACCTGGCTAACCATGTTGATGGTTCCCGAGAGTCAGAGGCCAGAATTCAAATCTGGCCTCTATCCTTGGACCGCAAGTCCCTTGGCCCTTCCTGGCTTTCGATCCCCAAAGGCACAGTGAGGTTGACAATCAAATGTCCACCGAGGGTCCACCTGTGAGAGGTGGAGAGCATGTGAGGATGGGACCCAGTGCCAGGGACCTAGCCAGGAACCTGCCCGCAGTGTGGACCTACCATGGCTGTTGTGATTCAGAGCTGGAGAGGGTTAGAGGTGAGGAGGCACGGTTAGCCTGCGGCTCTGCCCCAAGAAGGTGTCCCTGGGAGGGCGGGGGAGGGAAGATGGTGACAACAGACTTCAGCGGGAGCTACCTACCAGCACATCTGGTGCTGTTGTTCTCCATTCAGCCAGACGTGGGCTGCAGCCATCTCCCGCAGAAAAGACCAGGGATGCGGCTGTGGGTATGGGGAGCTCCCATCAGGGCTCTGGCTCAGTCCCATCTGATGTCCGGGTCTGGGCTTCCTCAGGCTCAGAAGCATTTCCCATGCTCAGTGGAGGGCTGCCTCCCCCCAGGTTACCCAGGGCAACAGCTCTGGCATCCACACCAGGGTTGGCTGCAGCCTGGCCCCCGGCCACTGGCTTGGCCTACCTTTGAGTGGGGAGGGGAAGGGACCGAGAAGAAGGGAGTGAGATAGCTTCTTTTCCAGAAGTTTCACGGGGGACCTCTCAGAGCCCTTCCTTGGGTATAGGACAAATGGCAGCAGGCTGGCGGATACTGCCATCTGCTGGTCACTGGGTATAACAGCATCACAGTGTGGCTGAACTCCCTCCTGCTCGGATTTACAGACCAGGCCAGTCTGGGAGAAGACTCAGGAACCCCTGCACCCGCACCCTGCAGTTGAACCAGCTTACCTGGAGCTCTAAGGTATCCTGGGAGTTGAGGGGACAAGGATGACACACCTCCACTGAGGTCAGGAAAGAAACTAGAATATGGGGTCATGATAAAGACCTGGCTTCCAATCTACCTTTGCAGTGCACCAGGTTTGTGACCTTGATTAAGTTAATTAACCAGTCAACCTCCATCTTTAAATGGAGACAGGGATTCCTGCCTGTCAGGTGTGCCTAAGAATAAAGGAAACAAAGTAGGTAAAGTCCTTACCATAGTGCCTGGCTCAATAAATGGTGGCTTTTACAGTTTTCTAATTAAGTAAGCCCTGGTTTAACCAGTTGGAAGGCTAATTTAACCTGTCCATCCAGTCTCCTCTGTACGGCCACTGTCTTTGAGGCATTTCCCCTCTATGAGTATCACTAGTCTGAAGTTGTGTCTCCATTAGATTTTTCTTGGAGACCTTTGTGGACACGTAAGATTAAAACAAAACAAACTACTTTTGGCATAAAAACTGGCAATTCTTAGAATGTGCAGTGATTCGGAATGCCCAGTCCTCCAATCTTGGTCAGATAGGAGCCCAGGGTTTCTGTTCTAGACACACAATGAGTAGGGAACCAAACTGTCCTCTTTGCCTGGGAAGATAGGTGCTAACAGATGTCAGGAGCAGAGTTGGAGGACCCAGAAGTTGTGTCCCCCAGTCCAGGATGTGAGACTTTGCAGACGCCCCAGAGGATGAGGACATTGGGACCAAAATGTCTCATGGTTCCCACAGCAGAGTGTCGGGCAGGAGCATGACGGGGCTGAGCCAGGGACCTGGTGTCACCAAGTTGGGTGGCCTGTCTCAGGTCTTCTGGCCCACATGGCAAAGGCATCTGTGAGCTCCTCAGGGGGCTAGTCTCTGAGGCTGCCCTGCAAAGGGTGAGGCTGCCTACAAAACTGGGGACTTGGCCTTAAGCCACAGCAACCCCCGTGTGCTTCCCACATGTCTGGGTAGCTGGTCCACCTCTAAGTAATACCTTCATTTAGGGCAGAGCCCCAGCTGGGTTCTGTCCTCCCAGACATTTTTTCCTGGCTTGGATAAAGAGTTGGAGAACTCTGATCAAAGTGCTTATCCTGCCTGCTGGGGGCACAAATCTGAAAGAGTTAGAAAAACATAGGGTGACAAAATCAAAATCCCAAAAGCCGCCAGCAAATCACTGCAAAGTAAAAGAACAGTGGGGATGCCATTTTCCTGTACTTCTCGGGTCAGTAAAACTGAAGGATGTAAAATCCATTATCGGTGAGAGGAGAAACAAGTGGGCATTCTACGTACCCTTGGTGGGAATATAAGTCCAGAGAGATTTTTCCAAGAGCGCTGTGACAGCAGCAATATTTTAAAGAAGGAAATCCTTTGATTCAGCACTTTCAGTTGTAGAAATTTAATTTGTTACAGGTATACTCACACAAGTGAAGACAAACATACGAGGATTTTTAAAACTGAGGTAATAGTGAAAACTGGAAATGACCAAAATGGCATTGAATAGGGTAATGACAAAATAAAGTACGATACACCCTCACGTGGATCGGTTTTCCCCTATTACAAGAATGAGCTAGATTGCGGGCATCTTTCTGTGCAACAGAAAGATGCCCGCAATATTGAATGCTGTAATACAAGGAGGGCAGAGTAGAGAGAGCAAGGAGCAGACTCTCAGCTACCCACGCAAATGGTCCAGCCACCCTGGTGGACGTGCGTCTGTCCAGGTGTCACTGTGTCTGTCACTGTCCTTCCACCCACGCTTTGTATCCCAGCCCTCTTACCTCCTCAGGGATCTCTCTCACTTCTTTCTGCTCTAAAAATAGATTCACATTTTTACATCATGAAACAATTAATCCTCCTTGGAGAGCTTCATTATCAGATTTCAATATAAACGAATTCCCATGTAGCGCTTGAAGTGGAACTGACAGATCAGGACAACGGGATAGGGAGTCCGGAAGCAAATCACGATGTTTGTAAATATTTATAATACAATAATGGTGACAATTCCAATGGAGGAAAGGATGATGCGTTCCATAAAACTTACTAATGAATGATACTGGGTAATGATACTAAGTATTTTGAGAAAAAAGAAAATGACCCTTGTCTCTTGACATAAACCAAAATTAATTCCTAGTGAATCAAGGAATTGATTGGAGAAAACATATTTGGAGGAAATATGTGAATATTTATACAGCCTGGGGTAAGGAACACTTTTCTAAGTATAATTTCATGGTAAAAACAACCACCAAGAGAAATGTCCACGGTTGGAACTACATAAAAATCTTAAAACCTGCATGTAAAAAAACTCTAAAAACAGAATGGACCTTGACCAACTGACCCAACTCAACATCACCAATCATGGGGACGTTGACATCACGTGTCACCTGATGGGGTCACCAGCATAGTGCTCCTGCCAGATGGTAACCTGCATCGAACCATGAAATTAGTTAGACACATCCCAACCCAGGAGCATCCTAACCATTGGTGTGGGCCCCTCAAAGATGGCAGTGTCATGGATGACGGAAAAGCCCAGGAACTGTTAGAATCAAAGAGACTAAAGGAACATGACAATTAAATACAATGCACAGCCCTCCATCCAATTCTTGATGGGCAGCGGAGGGAGGGGAAAGCGGTTGTAAATAAAAGACACTATTGGGACAACTGAGCAAATTGGAATATGATTGTATGATAGGTAATAGTATAGTGTCAATGTCAAATTTCCTGCCTACGGCATTGTGGTTATGAAGGAGAATGTTCAGGTTCTAAGAAATTACACGCTGAAGTATTTACCAATAGAATGAGGTGTCATGATGTCTACAGCCAACTCCTAAATGTTTCAGGAAAACACAGAGACAGAGAGAGAGAGAAAGGATGAAGCAAACATGGCAATGTTAACAATTCTGCAGTGCATCTGAGACATGCAGCCCACTCCCCTCTCCACGACTGAAGCGCTCATCCCACTCTCCCTGCTGCTGAGAGTACTGGCAGGTCTCTGCTCAGTCCTTCCTGGGGCTCATCTTGGCTGAAGAGAGCTGCCTTATCCAAGGTCGGGCCCCTCCTGGGACGGCCCACATCCGAGACTTGTCGAGGTCCGATGTCCGGAGTATAAAGGTCCGTCCCCTCGTCTCAGCCCAGCTCCCCCTGCAATAGGCTGGGGCCTCTGCTGTGTTTGCATCACACTCAGCTCCCTCCACCCAGCCCCCTACCTCCACTACGTCCAGGTGACCTTCCTGCTGGTTCCATTTCAGATAGAACCCAAGTTAGGTGAAGGGTGTACGGATGTAGTATGAACCCTTCCACTTTGCTGTGAATCTGAAACTTTTTCAAAATAAACACTTGGGGGAAAATATTAAAAAATAAATAAGGGATAATATCACAAAGTGTTAGTACCTTTAATATATAAAGCATCCTTACAAATCAACAAGAATAAGGGCTTTTTTAAATGTGCAAAGGAAATAAACAGGAGAGTTAGAAACATTCTAAGACCAATAAACTGGTGAAAACGTATTTAACCTCACTAGTAATCAAATAAATGTACTTCTAAAACAAGAGCTATCATTTTTCACTTAACAAAGTCGACAGGATTTAAGAAAATGAATCCAGGGCTGGAAAGGGTTTGGGAGGCACACTTCATCCAGCCTTTCTGGGACAGTTTGGTGGTAGATGTCAAAGCCATGGAATAAACTTTGCAGCCCTGTGTGCCCAGCCTTCTGCGGTCCTCTTTCCCATAATATCCAAACAAAAAGGCTGGATTTGCTGTGACCAGGCAGTGGGATTCCTGAGGATTCCCTGCAGCCTGTGCTTCCACAGTCACCTTTCAATCCATGCTCCTCCCTAATTGCTGCTGACTTGTCACTTTTTGGAACTGTGGTGCTGTGAACTCTGCATCCCATGCCTGGTGCCATTTCCTTCCCTTATTACAAAGATCATTTCCCCAAGACTGGTGTGCACGGTGGCTGGTGAGGGTTTGGGTTACAGAGCAGGACGTGCCTTCTCCACGTGGCTGGGGGCCCCCCATTCATCTCTCCCAGAGCTCAGGTAGATAACTCCCCCAAAATTTTTTTTATTTCATAACACAAAGATATTAAACTCTGGGTCTCATTTCTCTTCTTCCAATCTCCCGAGACCCTCCCTCCCTCAACAAAGTACACAGAGACTCACCAAAGTGTTTTCTGACACTCTAGCACTTTCCCTCCAAACTTCCCCCTCATGTATTTGGCTCAAACATCAGCCAGCATTTCAAAGCTCACCCAGCCATCGCCCACCACCCACACATCACCTTTCCATCGTAGCTTAAGGACTGGCCAAGTAAGTTATGGTACATTTGCACACAATATTCTAAGCAATCATTTAAAATGATGGTTTGGGAGGAAATTTAACATGGAAAGATGTTTACAGGGTAGTAAATGAAAAAGCAATTTACAAAACAGTATAGCCAGTAAGATCATGTATCATTTAAAAGAAAAGCTAGGGACTTCCCTGGTGGTGCAGTGGTTACGAATCCGCCTGCCAATGCAGGGGACACGGGTTCGATCCCTGGTCTGGGAAGATCCCACATGCCGCGAAGCAACAAAGCCCATGCACCACAACTACTGAGCCTACACGCTAGAGGCCGTGAGCCACAACTGTGGAGCCCTCACGCCACAACTACTGAAGCCCATGTGCCTAGAGTCTGTGCTCTGCAACAAGAGAAGCCACCGCAATGAGAAGCCTGCGCACCGCAACGAAGACCCAATGTAGCCAAAAAAAAAGCTAATTTCTTATACATAGGAATAGAAAAAATGTCAGGAAGGCAAGAACAACAAAAACATTAATAATTGTTACGTCTGGTATCAAATGAGAGGTGCTTTTTATTTTATTTTATGTTTTACTATCCATATTTTCTAGTTTTTCAGCAACAAGCATGCATTATCTCTGTATAATAGTTCTAGAAAATCCTAGGCTTGCCTCCTTTGCTTCAGAATTGAGCTTCTGAATGGTGAAGATTGTGCCTTATCTGAGATGCGTTATCCGGTGCTATTGAAACATTGTTATTAAAACTATCTGGAGGGACTTCCCTGGTGGTCCAGTGGTTAAGACTCTGCACTCAATGCAGGTGGGCCCCGGTTCCATCCCTAGTCAGGGAACTAGATCACACATACATGCCGCATCTGAACGTCCTGCATGCCACAGCTAAAGACGTGGGGCAGCCACTAAATAAATAAAGATTTAAAAAGAAAAAAAAAACTAGTTGGACTAATGAAATAGATTCCGAAGTCTACTGGGATAATTTGTATTTCTTTTCTCGAGATTTAATGCCAAAACTTTGTCAACTGCCTTAACTATATTACTATATGTTGTCCCCTTTAATAAACATCTTTGACTCAGTTGCTTTGTTACTTTAATAAAATATTTTAAGTGATTGTGAAAATAAAACAATATATTAAAAAAAAAAAAAGCTTCTGGAAGAGGGTGCCACATTCACTGTCCTCACCTACTCACCTCCAGTCCCCTCCTGGGCCCTCCCTGACTCTGCTGTCATCTTCCTAGGCAGACATGGCTCATCACACCCCAGTCCCCCTGAAATACTCTTGCCCTTTTGTTTATTCTGTGAGTCCACCCTCTGCTTCAGGATAAATGTAAACTCTTTTGAGTGGTACACGAAAGAGTTTTGTGTGGGCTCATCTCCCACACACTTCCCTCCCCACACGGGAGGGAACCCCTCCCCACTTGCTTCTCCCCAGCTCCCCAGCCACACGGTGGTTCTCTGAAGACACCCTGGCTTTGCACCGCCACCTAGAACATACTTTACTTCTTCTTTTCCTCCTTCTCAATCATCCCTACCCCATATTGAACAGTTTTTAGGTCAGGCCTCATGTAAGTACTTCATGACTGTACCAATAAGGGACCCATTGCAGAAAACCCTACTTAGAGTGGTTTAAGCACTCACACAAGAAGTCCCAAGAAAGTCTAGGGCTGGTATGGTAGTTCGTGTGCCACCAGGTCCTCAGCCTTCTCCGTCCTCCACATGTAGGCCCCAGTTTCACGTTTGTGTCTCATTGTCACAAGATGGCTGCTGTCTCTCCAGCATTGTATCTCCTTTCTAGGCAGAAGATAGGAAAGGTACAAAGAGCTTTCCCCTAGCAAGGTAAAACCTCTGCAGGAACTTTGGTGTGTATGGCCGGAATTATGTCACATGGCACCTTCTAATCGCAAGGGAGGCTGGGAGCATGAGTGCTTCAACTGTCGCGCCTCTATGGTAGTAGGCAAAGAGGAAGGGGCTGTGAATGGCTTTGGGGTAGCTCATCTACAGTGTCTGAATTTCCTCTCATTTCAGTCACATGTTATCTCATTTAACTCACAGCAGGGCTGTGAATTAAAGATTTCCATCATGCCCATTTCACCAATGAGGAAACCAAGGCTCAAAGAGACACCACCCACTTTTTCATGCCCTGAGTCCGGCACCACCTCCTCCTGGAAGAACCCCTGTATGCCTCAACCCCTGGCTGAGTTGGTTATATTATGCCCTTCTCCATGCACCCTGGGCCTGTACTCGTTTGGACATCTCCAACTGTCCTGAGTGGTATGTGAGCCCCGCCAGGGAGGCCTTCTGCATCCCCGGGGCCTGGAGAGGTCACAGGCCCAGAGCTGTGCCCAGGAGCATTTGTTGAGTGACAAATGAGGTGGTGGTCTTGCTAGATTTGGGGTGCTCAGCCCCCTGGAGCACTAGAGCATCACTACAGAGGACAGAGACGAATCAGCAGGTCCCCAGAAGACCCACCCCACCAGAAACCAGGACAACATTGGTGTGTGGCAGGACCAGGGCTCAGATCAGTCTCCCTGTGGGCTGTGGTGTCTCTAACTGACCACACTGCCCTGAGGTCCAGCGACTTCCCTGGGGGATGACTGAGGCCCGGAGCGTTCCTCCCAGGGCAGCGGGGAATGTGGTTTGCGTTACTGTGGCTTCAGCCATGGAAGGGGCTCCTTGAGTCAGGCAGGAAGCAGAACGTATCAGATTTAGATTCCACATTCCACGCATTGTATACAATTACCCACTGGAGCCACACAGGGGCACGTGGGACGGAAAATGGGGTTGCCTCGGTAGAGGAACGTGTGATGCTGGAGGTGGGAAGGTGAGCAGAACTGCAGGACCATCCAGACTGGGGACAGTGGTGGCACGAATCAGGGTGGGGGCCCCCAGCTGGAGAAGAGGGCACAGGTGAGGGAGAGACTAAGGAGCTGGAACTGGATGAGACGGAATCGAGTGCGTATGGGCGGAAGGAATGAGGCAGAAAATGGGATTGCTCTAGGGGACGGGGTCACTCTTTCAAGGGGAACCAGTGGGATTCTTGGCGGGCACCAGGTGTGCCAAGTCCCCCTGTGGCATGCACTCGGGAACCCTGGTGCCAGGGGTGAGGCTCGTTTGTCTGCAAGTCACAGGTGAGCAGCGTGCCACCAGCCCCAGCAGTGACACAGAGTCCCCTTCTTCGCAGCCCCGACCTGTGCTTGCCCTGGAACACGCGTGCTTCTCTGCACCTTCCTGGGCTGTCCTCTCCTTAGGCTCAGCCTTACTCTCAGCTCCAATAGCTTTGTGACCCCCGCATCAGGGTCTCCAGCCAGGCCTGCCTCCCGGGGGCCAGAGCCACAGTCACCTCAATGTCCCCACACCCTCAAACACCAGCTGTCCAACACACAACTCATCATCCCACCCAGAATGTGTCCCTCCTCCAGGTGCCCTGCCCCAGAGAATGGACCACCGTCCGGCTACACCCAGGAGCCGAACTGAAGCAGCATCTCGACTCCTCCCGCGCATGTGCACTCGATTCTGTCTTGTCCAGTTCCACTTCCTAAGTCTCCTTGTCACCTGTGCCCTGTTCTCCACCTGGGGGGCCCTCACCCCAATTCATGCCACCACTGTCCCCAGTCTGGATTGCTCTGCAGTTCTACTCACCTTCCCAACTCCAGCATCACATGTTCCAAACCGATGTCGGCAGCAGAGCTGGTCGGGCCGCTCTGATGTTCACAGTCCGGCGGTGGCCTCGAGTTGGCCTCAGGGTCAGCGTGAAGCCCTCAGCCTGACACACATGAGTCTCTACGCCTGTCCTCCCCCTTGAGCTCCCTCCCCAACTTGTTCCCTGAATTCCGTTTCTTCTTGTCTCCAGGACTTCATAGATGATGTTCCTTCTACCCCATCCTATTCCTTCTCATCTCTTCAGGTTAACCTTGGACTCTGGCTCCTTTCGAGTGTCCTCTCTGACCCCTATCTCACCCCAAGTCTAAGGGCAAAGAAGCTCGCTGAGGGCAGCGACCGCGCCTCGTTCACTGTACTCTCAGCGCCCAGCACATGGTGTATGGTCCACAAGTGTCTGTGCGGTGGTGACCGCTTGACCGGCTGGCCCTTCCCAAGGGCTGAGCTGCGCCAGACTCCTGGGGTGCCGAGGCTCACACCCTTTCTGCCTGCTTTGAAGTGGGGCATGTCATTTAAACTAGACACGGGGGCCGTCTGCTACCTCAAACTCTGCCCTGCAGACAGACAGACGGGCAGGTGGGCAGGCAGAGCAGACAGCAGACTGGGTGTTCCCGCAGCCCTTTCACTCACTCATCCTTCTGTTCATTATTGCTCATCTTGTCTACAAACAAATTGGAAACGAGCTATTCAAGCATATGAACATATATATCTATTCAAGAGATAAACTGGAGGGCTTCCCTGGTGGCGCAGTGGTTGAGAGTCCGCCTGCCGATGCAGGGGATACGGGTTCATGCCCCGGTCCGGGAGGATCCCACATGCCACGGAGCGGCTGGGCCCATGAGCCATGGCCGCTGAGCCTGGGCGTCCAGAGCCTGTGCTCCGCAATGGGAGAGGCCACAACAGTGAGAGGCCCGCGTACCGCAAAAAAAAAACGCAAAAAAAAAAGAGATAACGTGGGGAAAGTGATTCATTTTTCAAAACTTTTCACTGTAGGATTTCTTCATGAAAATGAGTCAAATACAGATAATAACGATGCTGGTGGGGCGGTGGGTGGGAAGCCAAGGCCCACAGGGACACCGTGCTGCCCCTCCTGTAGGAAACACGGTGCACATTACCCCATCGCGCATCTGATGCCGCTAAGCCCAGCTTCATCTGTTCTCTGTCAGTGGGGCTCTCATGGACAGAGCACAGAATACCTGCGGCGATTTGCACTTTTCTCCTGGCCCTGTTTCCAGACTGAGCTTTTCTCTTTCTGGGCCACTGTGGCAGGTGATACAACCTCCATTTCTCACCCCATGGACAGCTGAATCTCTGATGAGAGGGTCTATTATGTCCGGCGCACCTCTACCCCAAGGCTTCTCTGAGGGAAACTGGCCCCTTGACCTCACTGCTCTGGCCCCAGCTGTGGACCCAAAGGCAGCCATCAGAGGCAGGCCAGGGGCCCCGTCACCTACCAGGCAGTGGCTCCCCGAAGACCCTGAAGAGAGGCTCGGAAAGGGGAAGCTGAGGGAGCAGGTCCGTGGGCGCACCGTGGGAGCACAGGGCTGCAGCGTCCTAGTCACTAAGCGGCTCCAGAGCCTCCACAGGGCCCAGAACACAGGCCCAGCCCAGTAGATAATGTTGAATGAATGAACGAACAATTGAATGAATGACTGAATGGAAAGTCCACGAGGGAGCCAGGAGAGTAGTTTTGTGATGGAGTCTGACTAGCAGCAGAAGCAGAGCAGACAGGCCTGTCTTTTTAGTTGCTAAATATTAGAGCAACACAAACATTCACACTGATTAAATGTCACTATGGGCCAGGGGAGCTAAGTGGGGTTCTTTTTGGTTTTTTTTTGTGGTACGCGGGCCTCTCACTGCTGTGGCCCCTCCCGTTGCGAGCACAGGCTCCAGGCGCAAATGCTCAGCGGCCATGGCTCACGGGCCTAGCTGCTCCGCGGTATGTGGGATCTTCCCGGACCGGGGCACAAGCCCGTGTCCCCTGCATCGGCAGGCGGACTCTCAACCACTGTGCCTCCAGGGAAGCCCGGAGCTAAGTGTTTTACAGGTAGTTGCAAAGAGCTGGGACATTGGTTGATCAGAGTTCCAGGGCGGTGCAGGTGGGGCAAGGGGCTGGATTTTTGGGAAAATTCAGTCAAGCAGAAGCCCCACCTCCTCTTGCCAGAGGGCCGGAAGCAGCATGGGCAGCGGGTGTCATTAGGGGCAGAGGAAAGGAGGAGTGGGTACCTGGAGATTCGGGTCCGCACGCACAGCGGGGGAGAGGGTTTTTGCAGCTCTCTGAGACGGAAACTTTGGGCAACAAAGACCTTCTCCTTGACCAAACTTCAGGCTCCTCTGAGCCCTCTTCTCAGCTAGGCCTTTGACCTTGGTCCCTGCCCAGTCTTTGGCCTGCCCAGCCCAGTCTTACCAAGAATCCTGCTAAGTTAGTTTAGAGAGGATTCCCACCCTTGATATCTGATCACCCTTGGTCTCTGATCAAGTTCCTCATCCCCGCCCTTTGATGTCTAAGCCTTTGGCCTGCTTTCAGCAAGAATCCCCCTACCCTTGTCGGCCCCTCCCTACTCCGTGGCTATCGACCCCGGTGTCTGCTGTATTCAGGGTTGAGCCTGAACTCTCTCCCCGTTGCGTCAGTCTTGAGCCCTGTTGCCACAGTCTTGAATAAAGTCCTCCTTACTGTTTTAACAAGTGTCAGAACAACATTTCCTTAGTGAGCGAGAAGAAAGACACAGAGTTCTCAGAAGCTTTTGTTGGGAGGGCCCTGTAGGCCGTTTTACAGAAAAGCCACTGGAAGGCCTCAGGGGTCAGGCTGATGCTTCTTTGGATCACCGCCCCTCGTTCCACAGAGGGGTCTGATTTACCTTGTTTTCTGGACTCTCCTAACCTCTCTCCGAGCATCCCTGGGGCCGTGAGCACCGCTGCGTTGTTTCCCCGTCATTCTCCCCAATGAAGGAGAACCAAATAATTTCAGGAGTGTCTGAACCGGGACACTCTGGGCACTCCTAAGAGTGAAACGGGCGCTGTCACTGATAACGCTGGGACATCAGACCCAAACCTCTGGATGGCCCAGGACACTCGGGCGCGGGGGACGCGCTCAGCTCCGACGGGGCCTCCAGCAGCGACGAGCCCGCGCAGGACTCTCAGCCCCGAGTCTCCGCCCAGAGTTCCAGAAAGGCCTGGAAACGCGCGGCCGCTTGCGGCCGAGCGCGGTGGCCACTAGGCGGCGGGCCAGGGCCCGGAACGCGGCGACGCCGGCGCCCGCGGGTCTCGTGACCGCGCGCCCTGCCCGGAGCTTCGCCGTCATGCAGTCCCCGGCGGTGCTCGTCACCTCCAGGTGAGCCAGACCCCGCGCCCGGCGCTGCGTCTCGGGCAACGTGGAGTCGGGTGCCCGGGAGCCGCGGCCCGGTGCGCCCGGGGCGGAGGAGCCGGCGGAGGCGGCCGGTCCCGACGATCCCGCCCGCCCCGCGGCGTCCCCAGCGCGCCGGCCGTTGACCTGGGCTCGGCCCCTCCACCACCCAGCGGGAGAGGCGGGCGGCGGCGAGTCCCTCCCCCCCCCCCCCCCCCCCCCCGGTTTTACAGATGGGGAAACTGAGGTCCCTAGAGGGTAACGAACTCACCCAAAACCCAGTGGAAGGCCTGGACTGGCTGGTCCCGGCCAGCAGGCAAAGGGAGGGCTCTCCTCCCCGCTTTCCTGTCCACCTGTCTTCCTTTCTCTTCGAAGATCTAGTTATGCATCCTGTCCGCGCTCACCGTGCGCCAGGCCCCGGGCACGGCACTGGGGACGGGGTGAATCCGGCAAGGCTCGGCCCTGCAGGGGAAACGGGGATGAACGCAGACCCTCGGGAGACAGATGCTGAATGGGGGGTAGTGGGTTCAGGTTGCCATGGGAACACAGGGCAGGAGGTAACCCCGGCTTCTGAGGGGGTGCATGAGGCCCCCCTCCTGCAGGAGGAGTGGAGGTTAATGAGGTGAAGGGAGAGAAGAGGGGGCAGCTGCTCAAACAGGTAGCTCAGGAAAAGTGCAGTTACCGCCAAGGCCTGCGGAGGGTCCCTGGAGGCAGAGGATGCAGGGTGACCCACCCCACCCTGACCCAGGCCTGGGGGACCCAGTGCAAGACGGATCCTGGAAAGGCTGGGATGGTCATGGTTTTATTCTTTCCCCCTTTCTAACATCTGGCAAGTGACTCACTTCAAGTATTTTCATACACTCCGCCCTTGTTCCCCCTACCCAGAATCTTGGGCTAAGACATCAATCTCTTACATAAATGAATGTTATTTTTCCAGCAGTAATCTGAACATCCCTGTGGCTTCAGGTCTAGAAAAGTATGTGTGATTCTTTAAGTGAACCCTGATATCAGAACCTGCTCGGCCTCTGCATGGTTGCTGGTCGTGTCCTCGCTGGCAGAAGAGGTTTCCCCAGGGCCGCATGAATCACCTCCTCTCCCTGAGCCTCAGTGTCATTTCCTGCAAAAAGGAGCTTTGAGGTTGGCAGGTGTGAGCAGGGCCGCCAGCAGCAGACCAGTGGGGGTGTGACCTTGGTGCTGGGAGCCTGGGAAGGGCGTGGGTGGCTTCCCTCACTGCCACACCTGGGCAGGGCTCCTTAACAGATGCAGGTGCTGGTGGTGAAGGCCAGGAGAGTGGTTCTAGGATACAGTAGTGAACAACACGAAGTCCCTCTCGTGAGCTTTGCTGGGGCCGACGGACAATAGGTAAATATATGGTGTGTCAGGGATGATAAATGGTATGAAGGAAAATAAAGTGGTAGGGAAATAGGGTGCTAGGAGGAGTGAATGCTGTTTTATATGGTGTGGCCCAGGAATGTCTTTCTGACAGAGAGTGGCAGTTGGGCAGACTCCTGACAAACGCAAGAGAAATCTTGAGAAAGAGTGTACCAGGCAGAGGGGACAGCAGGAGCCAATGTCCTGGGGCAGAGAGGTGCTTGGGCACCAGCGAGGAGGCCAGGGTGGCTGGAGTGCCGTGAGCTGCAGAGAGCATTAGGTGATGTGGTGCGGAGCTGGGGGCTTGGAGGCAGGGGACAGTCAGGACAGGCCTCCCAGGCTGAGGTGAGGCTCTGGGCGAGGTGGGACCTGGCTTGGGTTTCACAAAGGTCATTTGGCCGCTGTGTTGAGCAGAAGGTAGGTGAGCAGGGTGCAGCAAGGGGACCATTCTGGCAGTGATCCACGTGAGAGCTGATGGTGGCAGAGGGGGTGCGAAATGTTTGGGCTCTGGCTGTATTTTGACGGTACAGCTTTCAGGGTTTGCTGATGATTAGATGTGGGTCGCGAGAACAGGAAAGAGGAGTCAAGATTGACTGCAAGACTTACCCTGAGTTCCTGAAAGAGGGAGGTTGCAATGGACCGAGTCGGGAGACTATGGATGGAGCAGGTTTAGGAAGGTGAGAATCACCATTTGTCTGGACACGTTCATGAAGAAGCTTGTTGACAGCCAAGCGGAGATGTCAGGCAGGCAGCTGGGAGAAGGAGTGTGGCCTTGAGGGGAGAGTCCGGAGCAGAAAGAGGAACGGAGGACCATCCAGGGAAGCAGAGCAGGAGTGGCCAGGGAGGGCGGAGAAGGGAGAGAGGGTGGGGGTCCCGGGAGCAATGAAGACAGAGCTTCAAGGAGCAGAGAGGGACTGTCAGGTGCCGCTGGAGTAAGAGGAGAGGGAGAATTAACCTTAGGGTTTAACCACGTAGACCAGTATCAGCATCACATGACAGCTGTTGGAAATGCAGATTCCCAGGCCCTGCCGCCAACCTGCTGGATCAGAATGTGCACATTGACAAGCTCTCCAGGCAGCTTGGATGCACTTTACAGTTTGAGAAGTTTGGTCTGGGGCATAGGTGGACAAGCTACACCCATGCGCCCACCACTTGCTTTTGTAAGTCCTGCCCACCACTTCACTTTTGTGATAAAGTTTATGTCTGTCTTCCGCTGCTTTCGCTCTACAGTGGCTGCGTTGAGTAGTTGTAATGGAGACCCTGTGGCCTGCAAAGCCTAAAGTATTTACTCTCTGGCCCTTTACAGGAAAAGTTCCCTTGGGGGCCTCGGGGAGTGGGAGCGAGCGTGGGTTAGGGTCAGGTGACTGTTAACATGAAGTTGATTCAGCACCCTGGGTCTGCCACTCTCACAAGCTCCCAGGTGATGCTGATGCTGCAGGGGCCACACCTGGAGAACCCCAGGTCGAGACCAAGGTGGGGTTGCCAGGCCCCACGCTGGAGCTTGCAGGTTGCGGCAGTGAATTTCAGGTGGGACCAGTCAGCACGTCTGTGCGTTTATCCCAGTGACGTGCAGCTGCCGGACACAGGTGCGAGGGACGCGCAGAACTGGAGGGTTGAGGGGCGAGGGCAGGGGAGCTGAGGCCAAGGGTGTGATCCCAGCAGTGGGGCGGCGCGACAGGACGGTGGGGGAGGGGACAGTGGAAAGGGGGAGGGGTCACGGAGGCAGGTCCTGGAGGAGCAAGCTGGACTGATGGGAGGCGCCAGTCAGCGGGGAGGGGGGCGGCAGCCTGGAGTGAACCCTGGCTCCACCTCTGACCCGCTGAGCCCAAGCACAGGTGACTCCCCTTTTGTGTCTGTTTCTCTGACTTTAAGTGGGTCTGAGCGGTAGTGACCCTCGGTAGGGCTGAGGGAGGCAGGAGTGTCTCAGGCAGGCAGGTGCTTAGAACAGAGCCTGCGGTAGCGCGGCCGCTTCAACTTCAGTCCCCTCCGCTCTCCTGCACTCCTAACAGTAACACGGCGCGCAGCGCCAGCGGGTCTGTACCTGGTACAGGGCCAGGGACGCTCATTTGGTTACTGGCAAAAGGAATAGAGGGCTGATTGGTGTTTTTCCGTCTCGCCCATATGTTGGGTTCATTCAACACCTGCCTGAAGGCAGGTTCGCCTGGGCCTTTCTAAGTGATTCGTGCTCATTTTCGCATACCTTACACCCTGTGGATATGTTTGTGTGTGTAAGGGTTTGAATGCTTAGTAGTATGTGGCTACGTGGTGGGCTGTCCTCCCAGTTGGTGACAAATGGCATCATGGTGACAGTGCACATGCTTGGTGTGGAAAGGGGAGGAGTCTGTGTGGAAGGAGTGCTGGGGGCAGGGTGTCATCTGATGGATTGGGATGGAGTTGCAGAGAGGGAAAGGGCCTTGCCCCAGACACAGTCTTAGCGCCAGTAGCCCCACCCCTTGGGCCCTCCCCTTTCCTATCTTCTGAAAGTCCCACCTGGCACATAGTAGGTCTCGACCCTGCTAACTGTATGCTGGGCATATCCTGTCATAGGTGCTTGTGTGATGTATGTTTGTGTGCGTGGGTCTCCATTATACCCTTACATAGAATGAGGAATACATTTAACCTTTTTTCTCACCTCGGAGGAAACATTTCATAACTTCTTTGCTCATCGTGTGATTCAGTACATTTGTATAGCATTTAAAAATCCTCCAAGACTGTAATGTTTTGCCGAGTATCCTCTCAAAGCCTCATAGAGCAGGCCTTATCAGTGCCTTGCAGAGGCCCCAGGGCAAATGATATGGCCTGGTATCCAGTGCCCTTTCCATCTTCCCCTAGCTGGGCAGGTTCTGTAGCGGCTCTGCTGCTCTCTGGTTAGCTGAAGAGATGCGTCTCTCTCTCCGGATTCCTGGTGGGGTTTCATTCCTGCACTGTGTGCCCAAAGCCAGGCACTTCCCTTGGTTTGAAAGAACCCCTGGAGCGCCATCCCCACAAATCCCGCAGGAGCTCTTGTGCTGGGTTTGTGTCAGACACCTATAGCTGTTTGTGATTTTCCATGAGTCCCACCTTCTCTGCTGTCACCTGTTTTCCTGCTGGTGAGAGCCCATTGTTCCTGAGTGACCCAAAGGCAGGGCCCAGGCTTGGGGCCTGGGAAGCCAGGCTTTATGAGGGGCTGGGCTGCGGTGGGGTGGGTAGCCGGGACCACAGAGAACGGCCAGTGGAGCAGCCTTGCACCCAGGCCTGCTGGGCCACCTGAGGTCTGGCCTGCATTTCACTCAAGAAGCCTGCTGACTTGAACCTGAGCTTCTTTTGCCTTCTTTCCCTTTGGCAGGCGAGTTCAGAATGTCCACACAGGCCTGGACCTAACCGTGCCCCAGCACCAGGAGGTACGGGGCAAGATGATGTCAGGGCACGTGGAGTACCAGATCCTGGTGGTAACCCGTCTGGCTGCATTCAAGTCGGCCAAGCACAGGCCTGAGGATGTCGTCCAGTTCTTGGTGAGCTGGGGGCTCCGCCAGGATGCTCCCGAGGGTGCCCAGGGTCCGGGGTTCCAGCTGGGCAGACACACCTGCCACCAGGGTGCGAGTAGCATCGGGGTGCGAGCAGTGCTCTGGCCAGCGCTCACTCGGCCTGACGGTGCCAGAGCGTTTTGGCGGTAAGGACACCGGTGAACCAGATGCTTACAGTCTGTGGGGAGACAGACCTGTAAAGAGACAGGAGTCCAAGGGGAGGGGAGGACTGTGGTAGTGTAGAGAAGGGGCACCTAACCCATCCTAGGGAAAGGGTTCTGGAAGATGTCTCGGAAGAGGTTAGGGCTGAGCTGGGTTTTGAAGAGCAGGTGGAGACATCAGCATTACTGCGGATGAGACCCTCCCTTTCTCACTCCCCTTCAGTCTACAGCCAGTGAAACATCCCAAACAGTCTCGCACATCTGTCCATCTAGAGGTGGGCGGACTGGAACATACAACGGAGGCGGAACTGAGGTGGTGTGTGCAGTCCCAGATCCCCGGCCCCGGAGACCGAGCCCGCGGCCCCAGAGAACCCAGCCGCATCAGGGAGGCGGCACGCACAACGCCAGCCTCCGGGCCTCAGCCGCGCCTGCAGCCACAGGGGACTGGGCAGCAGGGCCTGCAACACCGTCCCTTCAGTTGTAGAGCTGCCCACAAGTCTGGCCCCCTCTCCCCGACCCACAGCGGCGGCATCCCTAAACCTGACAACCCCAGACACGGCAGAGGTGCCAAGACCCCAGCTTCACCCCGTGCAGTGGAAGCAGACCTGTGACTCAAGATTCTGGACACAGCAGAAGTGCCCACCACCCCGCTGACCCAGGCAGCAACAACAGTGACAGCAGCAACCATGGAGGCACAAGCGGTGACAGTGCGGGCACCAGGCAACACCTCTGACGAGGGCAGTGGAGGCTGGAAAGTGCCAATCCTCTAATATAACCAGAGGCAGCTCAGGTAAGAGAAACCAAAAACTTGTGCTGTAGCGCACCTAAGGGAAAAGAAAAGAAAACAAAAGCCTCTAACCTGTTGAATAGTTGGAATGAAGTTTAAAAAAAAAAAAAAAGCTTTACCTAAAGAAGAAAGGTGTTTGCTGCTTCCTGTGTACCAGCAGAGGAACAACTCATCAGGCACCGTAAAGAACCACAGTAACACTGTATCACAAAAATAAAATGGTGATTCTCCAGAAACCAGATTTAAAGTCACAGTACAGTGCAATCTGATAGAGAATTCGAAACAACTGTCAAGAGGAAGCTCAACGGGCTATAAGAAAACTCAGAAAGGCGGTTCAGTGAATGTCAGGGTTGAAATTAATGAACAGAAGAAATACTTTACCAAAGAGACTGGAACTCTGAAAAAGAACCAAACAGAAATTCTAGATCTGAAGAACCTAGTAAGCAAGATGAAGAGTGCATCAGAAAGGATTGGAAATAGAGCAGACCATATGGAAGAGAGAATTAGCCAGTTCAAAGATAGAAATCTAGAAATCATACAGTTAGAAGAGGAGAGAAAATTAAGATCCAAAAAAAAAAAAAAAGAGAGAGAAAATTCTACGAGAATTATCGAAGTCTTTTAGGAAGGGCAACATTAGGCTAATGGGTGTCCCAGAAGCAGGAGAGAGAGATAGAGATAGAGATAGATTCAACACCCATTTATAAAACTTTCAGTAAAATGAGTATAGAAGGAATGTACCTCAGCATTAATAAAGGCCATATATGGCAAACCTACAGCTATCCCTGTAGGGTCAAGAATAAGACAAGAATTCTCACTCTAACCACTCTTTTTTTTTTTTTCCTGCCCCTTCTTTTCCCTTCCTCCCTCCAGCCCACCACGCTCCACTCACTTTCCAGTCTTATTCAACATAGTATTGGAAGTCCTAGCCACAGCAGTTAGGGAAGAAAAAGAAATAAAAGGCATGCAAATTGGAAAAGAAAAAAGTAAAGCTTTCACTGTTTGTGAATGACATGATTTTATATATAGAAAACCCTAAAGATGCCACCAAAAACTATTAGAAATAATAAATGAATACAGTAAAGTTGCAGGGCACAAAATCAACACACAAAAATCTGTTGTGGACTTCCCTTGTGGCGCAGTGGTTAAGAATCCGCCTGCCAATGCAGGGGACACGGGTTCAAGCCCTGGTCTGGGAAGATCCCACATGCCGCAGAGCAACTAAGCCCGTGAGCCACAACTACTGAGCCTGTACTCTAGAGCCCACGAGCCACAACTACTGAGCCTGTGAGCCACAACTGCTGAGCCCGTGAGCCACAACTGCTGAGCCTGTGTGCCACAACTACTGAAGCCCACGTGCCTAGAGCCCATGCCCTGCAACAAGAGAAGCCACCACAGTGAGAAGCCCATGCACTGCAACGAAGAGTAGCCCCCGTTCACCGCAACTAGAGAAAGCCCACGTGCAGCAACGAAGACCCAACGCAGCCAAAAATAAATAGATAAATAAATTTATTTTTAAAAAAAGTCAGTTGTGTTTCTGTGTGCTGACAATGAGTGAGCAGAAAGAGAGTTAAGAAAACAATCCCATTTACAGCCACCACAGCAACAACAAATGCCCAGGAATAAATTTAACCAAGTACACTGAAAACTATAAGACATTGTTGAAAGAAATTGAAGAAGACACAAACAAATGGAAAGATATTCCATGCTCATGGATTGGGAAAATTAACATTGTTAAAATGTCCATATTACCTAAAGCAATCAACAGATTCAATGCAATCTCTACCAAAATCCCAAGGACATTTTTCACAGAAATAGAACCAAAAAATCTAAAATTTATATGGAACCACAAAAGACCCTGAATAGTCCAAGAAATCTTTTTCCTTGGGAAAAAAGAACAAAGCTGGAGGTATCACACTCCCTGATTTCAAACTGTATTACAAAGCTGTAGTAATCAAAACATCATGGTGTTGACAGAAAAACAAATACATAGATCAATGGAATAGAATTGAGAGCCCAGAAATAAATCCATACAAATGGACAATTAATTTATGACAAAAGGAGCAGAGAACATACAATGAAGAAAGGATAGTCCCTTCAATAGATGGTTTTGGGTAAACTGAACAGCCACATGCAGAAAATGAAAGTAGACCGCTATCTCACACCATACATAAAAATCAACTCAAAATGAATTAAAGACTTGAATGTAAGACCCAAACCATAAACTCTCAGAAGAAAACATAGGCAGGATTAGCTTTGACACCAGTCTTAGCAATATCTTTCTGTATATGTCTCCTCAGGCACGGAAAACAAAAAGCAAAACTAATCAAATGGGACTACAGCAAACTAAAAAGCTTCTTCACAGCAAAGAGAGCCATCAGCAAAGCAAAATAACAAGCTTCCGAATGGGAGAAGATAAAACTCATATATCCGATATTACGCATTTTAATAGTATCCAAAATATGTAAAGGACTCATAGAATTCAACAACAAAAACCCAAACAATCCAAGTTAAAAATGGGCAGAGGAGCTGAATAGACATTTTTACAAAGAAGACATACAGATGGCCAATAGGCACATGAAAAGATGCTCAACATCACTAATTATTAGGGAAATGCCAGAGTTAGCTATCGCTTCACTCCTGTTAGAATGGCAATTATCAAAAAGGTAAGAAATGACAAATGTTGATGAGGGTGTGGAGAAAAGGGAATCCCCTCCAACACTGTTCATGGGAATGTAAATTGGTGCAGCCACTATGGAAAATAGTATGGAGAGTCCTTAAAAAATTAAAAATAGGGAATTCCCTGGCGGCCCAGTGGTTAGGACTGCACGCTTTCACTGCCAAGGGCCCGGGTTCAATCCCTGGTTGGGGAACTAAGGTCCCACAAGCCGCATGGCGTGGCTAAAAAATAATAAATAAATAAAAATAGAGCTGCCAGATCATCCAGCAATTTCACTTCTGGGTATTTATCCAAAGATACAAAAGCAATAATTTGAAAAGATACATGCACTCCTATGTTCACGGCAGCACTGTTTACAATAGCCAAGACATGGAAACAACCTAAGTGCCCATCAGTAGATGAACGGATAAAGAAGTTGTGGTCCTTATATACAATGGAATACTTGATGAAATCTTGCCATTTGCAGCAACACAGATGGACCTTGAGGGTATCCTATCAAGTCAGACAGAGAAAGACAAATACCGTATGATTTCACTCATGTGTGGAATATAAAAAATAAAAAAACAGAACGTGAACAAACCAAACAAAACCACGTAGATACAGAGAACAGAGTAGCGGTTGCCAGAGGGAAAGGGGCAGAGGGGAGGGTGAAATGGGTAGAGGGGATGAACTGTATGGTGATGGATAGAAACTAAACCTTTGGAGGTAAGCACACCATAGCATATACAGAAGTAGAAATGTAATGTTGTACACATGCAACTTGTATAATGTTATAAATCAGTGTCACTGCAATAGAAAAAAACAATTTAATGAGCAGACGGAGCTAAGAACAGCAGAAGGGGAGAAGGGTGCCCCAGGCACCCCACAGCCTGAGCAAAGGCACAGAGGCTAGAAACAGGGTATCATGTGGGGAGCTGTGAGCGGCTGAGTATCGTCCTGGATGAAGTGGGAGAAGAGGAGGGTGATAGCAGGCAGCATCCAGGTCATAGAGGGCGTGCAGGGGGCCCGACCTGTCTGGCAGTCAAGCAGGAGCTTTAAGGAGTGGAATGACATGGTCCTGTTGTCTCTCACTGCCTGCCTGGTGGAGAGTGGAGTTGGATTGGAAGGAACAGGGCAGAGGACAGGGAGCTCAGTGAGGAGGCTGGTAGAGAAACGCCTGGGGCCGGGGGGCAGGCCAGCGGTGGGTGTACAGGAGGGAGGGAGAGCGTTGAAAGGATTTCCAAGGTGACATGCACATAATTAACTGGCTGATTGTTTCTACCCACTGAGATAAAGGGCTCCAGCGGAGGGAGAGGCAGGTGGAAGGAGGACGTTTCCAGTGTGAAGTGTTTGCCTGATGGATACATGAGGTTGGAACTCGGGGCCTCGGGGCGGGGTCGGGCCCAAGGGGCTGCTTTGGGAGGCATCAGCTTGCAGTGATGCTGAAAGGCTGGGAGCAGATGAAGTTGCCCAGAGAGTGGATGTGGGCGTGGAGGTTCTGGCTGAGGAGGAAAGCCTGGGGACGCTAGCACCTCGGGACAGTCAGGGAGAAGAAGCCGAGGCCGAGGGAAGAGAGGAGGCTCAGGGGCTTGAGAATTTCAGGAGGGGGCAAGACCACAAACTCACCCATTTAGTATTTACCTTTGGCTTCTTGTGAAAAGGTCTGGAGACGTGCCCAGGAGAGATGGGCCACGGGATTGTGAGAGAAAGTTAAAATGAGCAAGGGTCCTGTGGGTCAGAACAGAGCAACCGGCTGGTTTGTTCTGCGTCTCCTGGCAGCCAAGACAGAAAGGCAAGGAGCGAGTTACCCAGGCCTGGGGACCTATCAGAAGAGACACAAGATTCTTTTTTTCTTTGTGTTTAAATTTCTGTTATAATTTCTAATGTGGGAAGTAGCAATAACTACAGCTTGCATAAACAAAAGTTCTTTGGGGTCCTCAATAAATTTTTTTTTTTTTTTTTTTTTT
>NW_020837956.1:28275988-28358121 GCF_003676395.1 Aethalodelphis obliquidens
GGGCCCAGCCGCTCCGCGGCATGTGGGATCCTCCCGGACCGGGGCACGAACCCGTGTCCCCTGCATCAGCAGGCGGACTCTCAACCACTGCGCCACCAGGGAAGCCCTCAATAAATTTTTAATGGAATCTTGATACTAAAATGTTTAGGATCACCTGGATGAGGTAATAAATCCCCATTAAAAAAGAAAAAGTCAAACCCCATTATCAGAAGAGAATAAGAAGGATGGATTTAAGATTGAAATGAACGAGTCAATGTTGTAGTTACAGGAAGAGAGAATTCAGAAAGAGAAAAAAGATGTTTTTAGTAAGATTAAGAAAAAACAATGTTTTAGGCAAAAGATCCATATGGCTATGCACCCTTTTAACTTCATCAAACAAGGCCACCTGTTTCCCAGAGGTCACTACCAGCTCGCAGACAGTGTAATGCCCCTGTTTCCTGTGCTCATTTATACTTGGTGGTGTCTGACATTTTGATTTTGTGAATCTTGTATTGGTAGGTGTTAGCCCACATTTCCTTGATTACTAATGCGATTGAATATCTTCTCAAATGTTTGTGAAACATTGTTTCTTCTGTGGAATTCCTTCTGAACCATTGGCTGTCTTTTTCTTACTATGTATAGGAATTCTTTATATATTCTTTATATTTATTGCATGACAAATATCCTTTTCCAGTTTGGAGACACCAGCTTCTAAGTGATCAAAGTTTATGGCACAGTTCTTTCGTTAAGAGACATTCAGCACATCCTGGAAAGTGTCTAACAGAGTGTGATGGTTTTCGTTTGCTTCTTGGACAGACTCTTGTTGAGAACCAAGGTGTAATGTAATGGCAGGTGATGGTTCTGGGTCTGCTTTGTTCTACTGGGTGATTTGCAGCTCCTGGTAATCTGACTTGACCCAGATGGAGCTCAATGCATCCATGTTTTTCAGGGACAGGAGCAAAGAGGAAAATATCTGAGACCCAAGTCTGTGGGCGAGACAGAGAGGCAGCACTCGGGGGCCCTTGATAAGGTGCTGGCTGGCCTTATGAGCGAGGGTGTGAGGGGATTTCTTTGACACCTGCATGTGTCACACCAGTGCCGCTTTCTCCTGACCAGTGACTCCCTTGCCTTGCCCTGCGGGTAGCTGTGTGCACAGGTGCCTGTGCGTGGAGGTTCTTCCCAAACATTTTGAACCACCTGCAAGGGCAAAGAACGCGTTGACTCCCTGTGAGGTCTAGGGGTGTAACCCCACACCTGAACTTTCTTTGAAGTTTCACGATTTAGCTTTAAAAAACTAATGAGCATTTTGCTTTCTACTCCTCAAAAGGAGTAGAAGCCCGTGCTTTGGAACACTGGTGAATGTGGGCCCTGCGTGGGGTGGCACCCAAGACTTAAAGCTCCCCGGCTGCCTATGCTGCCAGTGCCCTGGAGACCCACAGCTCCCAGAAGCGGGGCCCTGGTGGGTCGGGTGGCCAGGCCTGCATGGAGCCGTGAGGCCAGCAGAGGGCGCTCCGCCCCCACCTGGTGGAGTCTCGGGTTCTCGGGACCACTAGGAGTTGGGAGCCTGCGTCACTTTTGTGAAAGGACGCTCTTACCTTTCCTTGAGAGCTGTTCTCAGGAAAGCTCCCGAGCAAGGCTCTGTGTTGACAACTGCAAGCCACAGTCCCCTGTCCCAGATAACTCCCCAGGGGGGGTTCCTGAAGTCCCCCAGTGCCCCAGCCACCTGCCAGCATCTGGAACCCTCACGGGCTGGGGGCTCTGAGGGTGATGCTGCGTGCTCCAGCAGAGCTGTGCGATGGGACTGCCAGGTGTCCCTTGTCTGAACGCGTGCAGACGCCTCACAGCCCATCAGCTACACCAGTGCTTCATTGGTGTGCTGTGTGCATGGCCCTGGCTTGGGAGAAGTGGGAATATCTGTCTTCGTAATCGATGCTCCCACGGAGGAGTTAGGGAGACTGGCCAAACGTGCGGGGAGAGCACAGAGGAGTCTAAGGCAAGGGAGGACGCTGGGCTGTAGGTGGGGCGTGGCGTGGAGCGAGTGACTCTTCTCTGAGCGCCTGTGTTGGCTTATATAGACCACAGTGATGGCATCGACGCGCTGTGCTACCGCTGCTCCCTTAACTGGAGGCCTGGAGCCTCGGGGGCAGAGACCACACTGTGTGCTCATACAGAGTAAACGCACAGCAAGAGCTTGACAGTGAGTGGACGAGCCCTAAGCTGCGGCGGGAGTTCTGGGGAAAGATGGAGAGGCCGTAGCAGGCAGCCCTCAGCTCTGCAGGAAGCCAGGTACCCCAGGATGACTCTGACGGCCGAGGACCACCTTCCAGCGGACCCCCTGGCCAGCTTCCCCAGGGTCCTGGTGTGCAGTGGGCTTCTGGCTGGCACCAGGGCCAGAAACCAGCTTTGCAGTGTCTGGTTCTCCACCACCTGCGCACTGTAAGGTGTGGCCTTGTCAGAGGCAGCTGCTAGTTCACAGGATAATGACCCTGCAAGACGCTGACCCGTTGTTGCAGGAAGATGACCTAACAACGGCCAGACCGTGAGGTCACCCTGCTAATGCACTGAAGGCCCAGAATGGAGGTATAAGTCACGGCCACCTGCAGGCCAGGTCTCTGTATCAAGTGTCTCTACCCAGACCTGTGATGGTGCCTGGAACCTGCCACGATTGCATCTTTCCTTTGGGCCGCTAGGACTTTCAGGATTAGCACCCAGCGTTGACCAGGAGGCCTAGGAAGTGGAGCCTGAGGCAGGGAGCTGGGCGGAGGGTCCCGAGGGAGGCACAGCCTCCTGGGGCCGGTCCTAGGGGAGGACTCTCCCAAGAGCCCGGCGCCCTCGGGACCTCTGTTGGGGCCGGAGGAGCGGCCTTCTCTCCTTCCCCTCTTCACTCAGGGAACCACGTGCTCCTCTCATTCCAGGTCTCCAGAAAGTACAGTGACATCGAGGAGTTTTACCAGAAACTCAGCAGTCGTTACCCAGCGGCCAGCCTTCCCCCGCTCCCCAGGAAGGTGCTCTTTGTTGGGGAGTGTGACATCCGGGAGAGGAGAGCCATGTTCGATGAGATCCTGCGCTGCGTCTCGAAGGATGCTGAGTTGGCAGGCAGCCCTGAGCTGCTAGAATTCTTAGGTACGGGAGGCTCTTTCTCAAATTCCTGAGGTCTCTGCTGGCCCAGAACTAGGCCTCCCTGCCCTGGCTTGGCGGGAGGGGGGTCCACATACCCCCTGCAGCCCAGAAGCTTCAGCCAGGCTGTTGAGGCCCATGGGCCTTACTGCCGTGCTTGGGCCGGGGTGGTGGGTGGAAGAGGCCTGGGACCCAGCCCTGGAGGACTGACCATCTGGGTGCTGGATGGGGCTCACCCAGGGCCCTTCTCCGTAGTCTAAGCCCAGCCACTCCCCGCCTAGCCAGCCCCCTCCAGAGCTCCCTGCACCCGTACACACACCTCCGCCTCCCACCAGCCAGGCCTGGGGGCCTGCAAAGTCTGGAGAAGGCTGTGCTCCCACAGCCAGGCTGGTGCCCTGGTCCCTGGGGACACCTCGCTCAGCTGGTACCCCTCACCGAGAGGTTTGGAGCGTGGCTCCAGGCAGCCCCTCCCACCCAGTGATGGGAACCTCGAGCACTTGCAGTCCAGGTCCTGCGGCCTCCTGTCTTCCCGCTAGTCCTGTCTGTCGGCTGGGAGTCGCCCGGCTAACAGGTGCTGGTGAGAGTCACATGTGCAGAGCTCGCCACACAGGAGGCGCTGTAGAAGCGATGGCTAACGTCTCACCCCCACTCACACCTACTGGACTCAGAACGCTGCGAGCGTGTCCCCGTCCTGCGCCAACACCCCGGGGCAGGGGGAGCGTGGGGAGGGCTCCCATCCGGGGGTGCGGGGCACTCACCGCATTTAACTCTTTTCCCGAGTACCGTGAATCTCCTAGTTTCCCAAGACAGATGGGAATTTTTCAGAAGAAAATTAACAGGAAATAAACCAATTTTGAAAAAAAACAATGTGGGGAAATAAAAGTGGAACGGGTGAGCGCACGGAAAGCCGAGCCTGGTGAGACTGCAGCACCGGTTTTCTTCTCTCCTTTCCCACGCCCCCCACAAGGGTCTTCGGGCTGGGGTCTCTCCGGCCCTCCTGTTTACTGAGGTCACAGCCCTCCGCCCTTTGCCTCTCTCTGGGTCTGCGTTGACTGTAGGAAGGGGGCCCCAGCCTATCCGTAGCTGGAAGAAACTCCCCATCTCCTGGCCCTCTGTGTTACGGGGAAGCAGGATAGGATGGTCTGACTTTCCTAGCCTCTCCGTGCCTCAGTTTCCTTATCTGTAAGATGGAGGAACAGATAGGATCTCTCACGTGGGATTTTTGCCATATTTAAATGAATCTGTACCTGTAAAACTTTTTATTACATGATGCTTATTCCATGAAATTGACGGTTCATGAGATTTTGAATGGGATTTTTACATTTGTCCTAATAAAATAACAGAGCATAATATAATGCAACATAGTCATTGTCACTCAGTTCTACATACTGTGTCAGCATACATATCACATCCTATGTGCCAGGCACTCTGGGGCATATAGGTGGCTTCTTTACCCACAGGGTCATATACTTTGTAAGTAACTGCTTTCAAAAATACACTATTCAGTAAACTACTTAGATAGAGATAAACAAGTAGTCTAAACCCACGCTTCTCAAACCATTGTGGGGAAGGACTAACTTTTTTATTCCCAGTATGTCACAAACAGCATTCCAAGGTACTGTGGAAGTTTCTGGATGCTTGCTCCGCCTTTCTGTAGTTACCTTGTTGTGGACACCCGCCTATGGACCACACTTTGAGAAGCGCTTATGTAAGCCAGTTCGTAGTGAAGCCATCACAGTGCGTTCTCGAATCTTCCATGTGCTCGCGGAGCAGTCACTGAGTTCCTAGTCTAATCACCCAGACCCTCGGAGCAAGTCTCCAACCGTGGTTGGCAGAGCTCCCCGATGGGCTCCGCAACTGCAAAGCATTTCTGGAACTGTTCTGTGGGAACCCACGTACACTGGCTGGCTTCTGCCATCAGCCCGTGGACTGTAGCCTGTCGTCCCAACAGGCCCTGGGCTGCAGAGGTTCAGGAACTGCTCCCTCTGTCCCTCTGTCTTCTCCACCCCAGGCTTTGCTACCCCCATCCAGACCCACCATCCTGGTCCCAGGACGCTGCAGGAAGCCCCCAGCCTCGGGTGCTGGCACTGGAGCTTGCGCGCCGGGAAGTGCTTCCTCGCGTCCCCCCAGCGGTGGGTGTCAGGCGCCCTCTCTGTCTCCCTCCACAGGTACCAGATCCCCCGGGGCTGCGGATCTCAGCAGCAGAGATTTCTCTGTCCTGGACACAGACAGCCAAGGGGGGGACGACGGGGATGCTTTCGACTTCTTCCAGCAGCAGGATCGAGTGGAGGGTGAGGGTCTCCCCACGCTGGACCAGAAGGGCCAGGATGCAGGGAAGTCCTCAGAGGACGAGGCAGAGGAGGCCCTGGACCCTCTGGGCATCATGCGGTACGTCTCCTCTTCTGGGTGCCCTCCCCACACCCCCCCCCCGTCTGGTCTGTCTTTCGCCAGGCTCCTCCCTCCCTCCTGGGAGTCTGAGAAAACCGGTATCCCTGGGTTATTGCCCCTAGGGGCCTGGTACTCAGGGAACTGGCTCTCTGCTCGTCCCAACATCACCTGGGTCTTTGGGGCTCAGCCCAGGTATCTCCTGCCCCTCCCTGCTCACAGGGTGGCCCCCCGTCCCCCAGTTCTGCACTGAGACCAGGCAGGGCTGCCCCCACCCCTGGCAGTTCAGCAGCCCAGGAGGCCTGGGTTCTCAGTCCAGCTCGTCGCTGACAGCCGGTGACTCGTGATGCGTGACTGGAGCTCCCTGGGCCGTGTCCCGCTGCCCTGGGGACAGGGCTGTGTACCTTTGCCCTGCCTCCCCAAGGTGGTAGTAAGGCTTGGGGGGACTGGTGACCCCTAAGCTGCTGACTGTGATGGAAGGAGGTAGAGTGAGCCCCAGGGTAGACTGTGTCCCCTTTACACGCGCACACTTGCACACACACGTACACACACACGTACACCGGAGAAGAAGAGGCAACTAGCTGTGGTCTTGATGGCCCCTTGGTGTCCTGATTCTGTCACCTTCCTGTTCCTTCTCCTTTCCTGTCCCTCTGCCTGCCTTTAGCCAATCAGTGAGCTGCTCCTGAGCCCCCATTGGGGGAGCACCCTGAGCTGGGGGAGGGGCTGCAGGCTAGATGAGACCGGAGAGCCAGACCCCAGGCTCCCCAGGCCCCTCCGATGGGCACAGGCTGAGGCGTTGGGCAGGACCTCCCGACCAGAAGGAGATGAGGGGGAGCCCGACAGACGTAGCCCGCCTCCCAGGACCCTCACTTCTTGGCCCGAATGAGCAAGAAACAAGGTGGGAACTGCTGATTTTGAGCACCTAATACGCGCCTGGCATTGTACTTTGCACTTTGTCTTCTGTGTCTCATTGACAGCCTGCCCCGCAAACAGCTGTTAGTATGCCATTGGACAGATTAAAGAAACTGACGTCTGCAGAGGCCAGGTGCCTTGCCCGAGGTCAGGCGGCTTGGTGGCTAATGGTACTGGGGTTCCAACCGAGCTCAGGGTCCTGTCCTGGACTGCGGAGCCAGACTCCCTGGACCAGAATCCCGGCAATTTACCCCTTTCCTTCAGTTTTCTGCAAGGAAAGCAGGATAATGATAGCACCCATCTTTTGCGGCTCTCATGAAAATTAAGTGAGTTAGACGTCACGGCCCCATCGTTCTGCCCCACCACCTCTGCAGAGGTGGACAGACCACAGACCCAGTGACATTCTCTCTGCCTGTCTCGCAGGTCCTGTTGCAGAAAGAAATTAGAGCCAAAGAGAAATCAGGCAGGGACAAGTTCAACTTAAACAGCGTGAAAAATACAGTCGAGAGAGCACTGCCCACCACCCGCAGGCCTTCCTCTCCTAGTGGGGTGTGTGAGGGTGGGCACATGAGGACATGTGGCTGCAGGGTCGACGTGAGACCAGCCTGGAGGGGACGAGGAGTCAGACTTGGGAAAGATCCCAGGCGCTCGGGGAGACGGGGGCCGGAGCCGGAGGTCCTGCCACTCCTTGGTGCCAGGTGTCAGGCCCTTCCAGCACCTCCCACCCCCGCTGGCCTTGTCCTAGGAGGGGGTCAGCGGCCTGTGGGAGTGACTCTGAGGTTATGTCGGGAGAAGTTCGTAATAGCCGCTCGTTATCAGCCTTGTGCGACCCGAGGGCCTTGTTGAGCTGTATTTGTTTGAACTCAGCCTCTCTGTTATTCTGAGTAACCACATGTTACTTGCTGCCAGACTGCTATGGGCTTGCGTGGTTTGTGCCAGCCTCTGGCTAAAGGACGTGCTTAGCAAAGCAGCTCCTTTTTTGGGTAGGAAAACGCTGTTTGGGGTTGGCAAGGGCCGCCTTTAATTCCCTGCTTACTCCAGTAGCAGATGGTTGGGTGAGGTGCTGGCTGTCTGGGGACCCCCTGCGCCCCAGCACCATCCCCAGCTCTGCACTCGGGGGGCCTCCTTTCTGAATCCGAGGAGAGCTGAGCACCTAAAAGGGATCCCGGAGGCTTTTGACCTTCTGCCGGTCTTTCTTTTAATACCGATGTGACAATAGTCAGTGCTGTCGTCTCCACTGGGAATAATAACAACTAACATTTTCTGAGAGTTTATTAAATGCCAGGAACTGATTAGCATTTACATGAATAGATATTTTCTATTCTATTTCTTTTTTTTTTTTAAGGGTCATGACTCAACCAAATTGCTTTCCAGATCCACCGTGGGTCTGGTTTGGGAAATGGTGCCCTAGGAAGCGGGTTCTGGCGTCGGGCTCGTTCTGTGTGTGAGGAAGCTGACATTCGGAGTCCAGTAGCTCATCCAAATTCATCCAGCCCCAGATGGCAGTCAGGACTTGGTGTCACCTCCCTGCCCTGTCCCCGGATCCCAGTCTCCCAGCAGATTGGGAGGCAGGCAGGGCCCTAGGATTATACCCCCTTCAGAGATGGGAAAATTGAGGACAGTGTTGCGTGGGGACTTGGCTAGTGCCTTGTGTGTGGCAGGGCCCTCCCTTGAAGTGAGGGTGTCCCCTTGGCCTCTCGTGGGACACCCAGGTGGGCCTGTTGACTTCTTTGTACAAGGCTGCCTACCCGACCCTCTGGTGAGGAACATTCTGTTCTTTGCAGGAGACTTATGCTTGGCCTGCATATTTCTCCATCCTGTGCCCTCAGTTCCTCTGCGGCTGCGGCTGCGGCTGCGGCATCCTTGCTCTCCCAGCCCCCCACCTCCCTGAGCGCCCATCTGGGCCGGATGCCGGCCTTCCCCAAGCGGCCACGTTTCCAGGCGGCAGGCGCTGGCCCTTCCTGCCGTGTCCGCGCCGGGGCGCTGTTTCTCCACTGTGGGGTTGCTGGACGGGTGGGGGCCACGGCACAAAGCCTGGCTTTCCTTTGTCTGTAAAACCTGGTTTTGATTAGGGAAGGACGCACTGCTGCACGCTTAGAAAGTGCCTCAGGATAGACAAAGCCCTCACCGCCTCCAAATCCCAAGCTGCCACGCTCCTCTTTTCGGAATTTTTGTGTGTCCCTGTCCCGGCCAGTCCATGTAACTGCAGACATAGTACACATGCCTTTTTACACTCCGCTCTTGGACTTAATGTCCTCACGATCGGTTTCCATGTGGAACACAGTTTTCATGTTTAACTTTCTATTTTAGAGACTTCACAGTCCTGAGAAAGGTGAAGTTCTCCCATAATAGTTTTGCCTTCTGCTGGAAATACTCTGCGAGGAACATTTTAAATTGTAACTCAAATGATGTATGATTAGTGTAGAAATATTGCAAACACCGTTAAAAGCCCTTTCATCATGAAAGGTGTACACTTTGGGATATTCACGTTTTACTACCGAAATGGAACTGCGTTATGTGCGCCATTCCATAATTTGCTTTTTTTCAGCTTACATACTGGGTTTTTCCGGATCAGTAAATAGACTTGTACATTCTTAACTTGGTGCTAGCCCATCAGGCTGATGTGCTGTAAATGGCATTCCCAGGCCCCCGCTGGGGGACACTGTGGTGTTTTCCATAGGTTTTTGCTATTACAGGCAATGAAAGAACTTGTTCATGTATGGAGTGTTTATTCTGTTGAGCTTTCCCCCCAGTCACCTGACCCAGAGCAAGGTCCTAAAAGCTTCTGCTGGGGGTCTTGGTTGTGCCTCTCCAGTGAAGGGGTCTTTAAGGACTTAATTGCCCTGTGTTGGGAAGTCCTCCCTGCTTTTCCAAACCCTGCCCATCCACAAGGCCCGCTGCCCCCTCCTCTTCCCCCAGTGTCCAGGGAGCTCCCCAACCTCCAGGCCCCAGGTCCCTGAGGACCTTCAGCTTCCCAAGGGACAGGCTGGCTCCTGCAGGATCACGCTTTCCTGTAAGACTGGGCTTCCTGCTGTCTGCTCAAAGGAGGGGGAGCCAGCACCCGGGGCCCTGTGCCGTGGCCTCAAGCGGTGAAGCTGGACGTTTCTCTGGAACGTGAATCATGTGTTTTGTCATAAATATTTATACAGATTTTGCTGTATCTTTCCTAAAATAACCGTATGTGTTTTAGTATAAAAATACCTTGCTTCCTTTATTCGGATGGAACTGCTACTCTGGGATCATTCTGTGGTTCTGAAGACTTCCGTCACGCTGCCAGGTGCCCCCAGATCTACTAGCCCAAGATTTACTTATTTTCCCCCCAGCTTTATTGAGATAAAATTGACATGTGATGTGTGTAAGGTTAAGGTGCACCATGTGATGACGCGATACACCTACGTAGTGTGAAATGATTACCACAGTAAGGTCAGCCATCGCCTCACCACCGTTTCCAAGATAGAGAAGCGAGGCGACCCCCAAGGACAGGAGCTCTGCAGGGACAGCTTGGCCTCACCCCGTCTCACGAGGGGCCCCAGGAGCTGCTCCTCCTCGGACGCCTCTTCGTAAGTATCCCGGCTGTCCCTTTTGGGCTTACGGCCCCTTTAGGTTTCCAGCCCCCGCCTAGGAGAGCAGAGCCCGGCCGGGAATTCTGCACCACCTGGAGCTGGTTAGAAATGCAGATTCCACCTCAGGCTCCCTCGAACCTGGACGGGGCCCAAGAACCTGTGTTTTAACGAGCTCTTGGCACGCTCCACAGGCAGATTCGTGCTTGAGGAGCCCCCCCAAACCGAGCTCAGCAGAAGTCTTGGAGAAGCAGGAGGACAGTGATGCAGAGAGCAGGTCCACCAGCCGCCAGGCTCTGCTACTCACAGGGGTTCCAGTAGGCGGGCTCGGGGAGGCCTTTCCTGTTACTCTCAGCCCCCAGCCCACCACTGTCTCTCGGTTCTCCCTCTCTGGTCTCCTGCTGGAGGGCCGTTCTTCCTGATCGCTCTCGGGGCTGTGAGCCAGGGCTGGCGGCCTCGCGCTGTACCTCCACGCACAGCACTTAGCCTCGGCCCGTCCTGGGTCCAAACAAGGAGCGTGCAGGGGGCACGGTGGGCCCCCTCGTCTCACCCTAGAGCTGTCACGGTGATTGCAGCATCAGCTACCGTTAGGGGTGACCACAGCACCCCCTACAGGCATGGGTTTCCCCATCCACGGCAGTGCACAGAATCTGTCCTGAGTGAATAGAAGTGTCAGGGACAAACACATGGAACAGTGCCTTCCACTTTTCTAACTGAGTAGCAAGACGCTTTGGTTCTAGAGAAATCTCATACAGGACCCTGATATATGAAACAGACAGAAGTAAAGTTGGCCGGGTTGGGACAGGAGTGGGGACTGGATCTCAGCCTCAGCCCACCTCGGTGGCGGCCCTGGGCAGCTTTGCAGAAGGCCAGGGCCCCTGAGCGTGGTTTGAAGGCCACTGGATGGAAAAGCAGGAAAGCCTAAGATGTGTGGTCACCCCAGAGCAGGGCTAGCGGCTGACTGTCCCAGGTTCAAGTCCCGGCTCTACCACTTAGCAGCCGGTGGGCCCTGGGTGGGTTGCTGAACTTCTCAAAAGCCACAGTTTCTCTCTTTGTAAATTAAAGTCCAGGCCCAGTGATTGTAAGGGTAAAACGGGATGAAGTACAGGAAATTTCCTTTGTATGATGTTAACACTATTTCAGGTTTACTTTGCTCTGAAAAAGCCCTTGGGTGTTTAAAGTACACAACTGAAATGGAAAAGGCAGCTTTTCCATTTCCTGTTGTCACGCAGATATCAGCCTCCTGTGTTGTGCACACAAGGGCCTTTGCCTCCCCTCCAGCGTCTTTGTGGTTATAACTGAGGAGCCTCTCCAAGATCACGCGGTCTGGGGCGTGGTCCAAGCGGGAGCTGCGTCCTCTTGACTCCTGGCCCAGGACTTACCCCATCACCCCCAGACCGAGACGCCCACCTGTGCCGGGTGCCCACTTCACAGCCCCGGTCCATTTGCTCTCCATGGCGGGTGATGTAGGGGATGGGTGTTCTTCGCCGCAAGGACCACCAGCGTCCACTGGTCACGTCAGCGTTTGGAGTATCGTTGGGGGTATTGGAATAAACGAAGACCGCCCAGATGAGAACACGCAAAGGCCACTTATTCAGAGCAGGCCATAGCAGGGGGCTCAGCCACCATCACCTGCGTTTGGGCAGAGACTCACAGGCAGGCGGGGAGCGGGAAAGATTTCTGGTGGCAGAAGGGGAAGGCTCGGGTCTGCCTGACTGCAGACTATTGGCACGCGAAAGCCAGAGGCCTAACCAGAAGTGGGGCGGCCTGCAGCCTGCGTGTTTGCTTGGGGGAGCATATTTGCCTCTGTCGCTGGGCCTAATAAGCGGGAAGCAGGGTAAAGACGAGGGAAGCTGGCAGTTACCGATCAAGGCCTGGCCACCGGGGCCATAGCTGCAGAGACTGCGGTGTGGCTTCCTGGGCCGGTGGCTGCAGGTTGTGGGTTCTGTTTATATCTGGCCTGGCGGTTGCCTGTTTGTTCATACGGTCTGTCAGGGCCGCCGTGGGTGTGATCAGGGTTGGGAGTTTTGCTTTCAAGCCGGGGGTGGCAGAGCCCCTTCAGCCGGGCTGCCCTGGTTTCTTGGTGCTGCTGCCGTGGTGGGTGAGGGGCAGCGTTTGGCCACCCCTGTGCAGAGAAGGAGAAATGTCATCCCCCACAAGCTGAGAAGAGAGAGAGGGTCCCTGAGGTCCTGGTCCCTCGCAGGGCGGGGAGGGTGCCCAGCGGCCTGGAGAGTCAGTCTGGGGCTGCTGAGAGTGTGACTTGTGGGAAAGGAGCAAATGATGGGCGTCCAGGGCAGCTACCTGGACTGGCCGGTTTACTTTGTATAGCCCAGAATGGAGGCAGTTGGGACGAAACACAATGTGAGCTCGACGTCCTCAAGCAGCGCCTGTGATCACGGGCCTCTGCTTTGCCCAGCAGCGCACAGGCTCCACTTTGCACCTTCCAGATCATTCCTTGTTCCCACTGAACAGATAAGGAGACACTCAGAGAGTGAAATGACTGGCCTGGGGTCGTACACAGGTTCTCCTGCATCCCCCTCCAGGGGGTCCTCCCTCAGACCCGTCATAATGCCCCCATCCCCGGCCCTGCGGGATGTGGCCCGACTTCCCCTCAGACCCTCCCCCTCCTCCCTCCATGCACCTGCCGTCCAGTTGTTGGGCACTTGAACATACCAAGCCCTTCCCACCTCAGCGTTTTCACAGCGTTTCTCTCTGCCTGGAGCACAGCTTTCCCAACCCTGCTCACCCTTCCTCCGGTGCTTTCCTAAATCCCCTGGCCCAGCGAGGCTGGTGTGGGCCCACAGGGTGAACGCCTGTCCTCCGTGATTGGCGCGACTCCTGTGATCGGGTCGCGGCGGAAGCCCGTTGCCTAGCGCTGCTGCAAATCACATTGTCCTGGAATGAACATCACAAGTTCATTTATTGGCACTCCGAGAATTTTCACTAATGGGAAAAAAAAAAAGAAAGTGAATTTAAGATTAAAAAGTGAAAAGTGCTGTATTTTGAAGCAGGAACGTTACACGCTTGGAAAAGAGTTGATTTCCGTGTCTGATTTAGTATCACCCTGGCTCTGAAGGTAACAGTCATGTTGTCTGTGAGTCTTGGCTTCAGAAGGATCCACCGTCTTCTGGCTAGTCTAGGAGATGCCTCTGCAACTCAAGTGCACTCAGGACCTGGGCCCTTGGTCCCCATCGGGTATCTGTCACGGGGGCAGGTGCATCCGGGAACACTGACACAAGCCCCCTGGGTGGCCGGAGGGGAGGATGTTCTCGTGTCAGTCCCTGTCACCAGAGCCGCCTGAGCCCCGTGGAGCAGGGCCGCTCCTTGGCCTATCAGAGCTGTCAGCTGTGGCACCTGCCGCCTGTCACTCATGCGTGCTCCCCGCCCGCCTGCAGGATGTGGCCTGGCCTGGACATCTGTCTTCTATCAGGCACACACAGCAGGAAAGCTGACGTCTGTGCGTGCACACGCGTGTGCACTGCAGGAGCACGGTTCCATGTGCCTGCACCCGTCCAGGGACCTCCCCCCACCGCCCCCCACCCCCGACTTCCTGCAACCTGTGCTGTGCGGGAACCCGCACAAGGTCGGCAGCTGCGGTTCCGTCCATTGCAGACCCCACTGTTTGATGCTCAGTTGCCCCATCCCTGGTGACAGGAGTCTGATCGTACCAGCCTTCCTTTGGAGGAGGGAGCAGGGGGGGCATCCTTTATGGCTCCGTGCAGAGGGTGTGCTGGTGGCGGGCACAGCAGAGCTGGGTGGTGTGTCCTGCGGGCACCCGAGTGGATGCGGGTGGAAAGGAGCTGAGGGGGACAGAGGGGGTGCCAGGACCGTAGCCATGTGTGCAGTCTGAGTCCACGTTCACATGATGTGTGAGGGAGGGGAGGGAACGGGCTTGGAGTCTGAGCGACTCACCTGACATTGAAATGCCTGTCCTGTCCCTGAGTCAGAATCTGGCACCATCCTAAACTTGTCCCTTCTGCCCACGGGTCACTTCAGCAGTCCACATTTATCAGCACTTTGCCTTCTGACGGCCTCCCTGCTCTCATTTTCCCCAGTCCGGGCCCTGGTCGTTCCTCCAGGGACCAGGAGCAAAGCTTCCATGGGGCACTGGGTTCCCGGTGGTGCCCAGTCCCGCAGCCCCTCACAGATTGAGGGTCTCTCTGCCTGTGTCAGTCTTCTGCCCTCAGCCCCACAGGTCACTGCCCTCCTCTATGCCACCTCCCCTAGGAAGCCCTCGGGCTGGGTTGGCTCCTTCCTCGGGGCTCCGGCTATCACTGAATGAGTGCCCTGTGTGGTGATGACGGGTGTATGTCTGTGACCCTGCTCGGCTGTGAGCTTCTGGGGACAGTGCCAGGTCTTCCTCACCTCTGTGCCCTCATCACCCGGCACAGGTTCTTGCCCGTGGGAGGTACTTCCCAAGCGCTGGCACATAGAAGTCACTCCGAGTGAAAGGATGAGCTTTTCTTACGGGAGGGCCGAGGGGCTGCTGGAGAGACCAGCTGGGGTGCCTGCGAGATCCCTGGAGGAGGAGCCGTGGGGTGGAAGGCCTCTGAGATGATGCTGGCCGCCCCTCTCTCTTCACTCCCTTTCCCCCCATCCGTCTGTCTGTCTGTCCATCCTTGCGCCACCCCTCCATCCATCTGTTCTTTCGTCTAATGTTTATTGAGTGTCTGCTCTGGACCAGGCACACTACTGAGTCCCCAGAATTTGGGGCTAACCAGGACAGGACCCTGGGGCTTTCAGCCATCAAAGCTCCATGTTTCTTCTTCTTCTTTGTCTCCCCTGGAGACGGGTCGGGGGTAGTCGGGGAGACGGAGGATGGCCCAGGAGGAACGGGCTGGGGTTCAGATGGTGCCTGACTGAGCAGCCCCATGGGCTGTAGAGTCGCTTTATTTCAGTTCGAGACACAGAAGATAAAAAATGTCTCCAGGGAGAAAAACAGGAACATTCATCGGATTTGAGAGGAAAACTCACATAGCAGGAAAGCCAGGCCTAATTTGTGCTCTCCGAGCCAGAAGTAGGTGCAAGAAGGGAAATCGTTGAAATCTCTTGCCTGGCTCCTCCAGAGATAATTAATCACGTCTGTCCGTTCACTTCCTTTGTTCTTCAGACCCTCCCTTCTGTCTGTGCTGCCTCTGATTTCTGGTCGGTGGGAAGCCCCCAGCCCCTGCCCCAGGGGGCCAGTCTGCTGGGGAGGATGTGTGTGTGCCTTCCCCACGGGTGGTTTCAGAGCTGCCGGTTCCGGTTCCGAGCAGGGTGGACCTGCGGACGTTGGCTGCGAGCTCCCTGCTGGGGGCTCCCCGCCCTTCACTGCGGCAGCCCCTGCCGGGTGCAGAGGCACAGCCAGGCAAAGGGCGGCTGCGACGGGTAATTGAGGGGCAGCCGTGGGACGGAGCCCGCAGACCCCTGGCTGGTCCAGTGGCTCCCAAACACGGCGGTCATCAGAGCCCACAGGGACACAAGCGGCTCCCGGCGCCTGCCGCTGGGGTTCTCATTCAGCGGGTCTCGGCTGGCTGTGGCCATCTCCAGCTGGCCTGCCCCGAAGGCCAGGGCCTCGTCAGTACCCGCTTACTAGGGGTCATTAGAGCGGCGCTGGCTCTGCCTGGTCTGTGAGGCAGAAGGGGAAGACATCCCAGGAAAAGCAGGACACCCTGACTCCTTAAGACGTGTGAGGAAGCGCAGATGAAGTTTCTGGAGGAGCCCAGGCTCCCTTCACCTTGCCCAGCACCACAGGCAGGGCCTGGGGATGACACCACAGCGGAGGTGTGGCCCTGGTGGCCTGTGGCCTGAGCCCATCTGGCTTGTGCCCGAGATGGAGAAAAGTGCAGGGACTGGGGTGCGGCCACTGAGTCCCTGGCCCTGCCTGCCGTGTGGCCTTGAGCAGACACCCAGCTTCTTGAACCACCGTTTCCTCGTCTGCTGAGAGAGATCTTCCCGCTGGGGCCTCGGCCCTGATTGCCGAGGAGTGTTGGTCCCGCGGCCTTCCAGCAGGTGCAGCCTCACCTTTCCTAGCTTCTCCCCACCTCCACCGGGAGACTGAAATTCTAGCAGACATCTAAATCCAGACCGTGGGAACAGCCACCTCTGAGCGCCCTGGCCTCCTACGCCCAGGGCCGCCCTGCTGCTGTTTCTCTGCTGCTGGTTAATCTGTGCGTTCTTTACGGTGGTATCAGCGCAGTTTGACTGCACAGTATCGCCCGCATGAGCTCAGCTGGTGACCTCGGTCCAGTGGAACGGCCCTCCAGGCAGACAGGCGCACGGAAACCCCACTTCCGGTTAGAAGCTTATTTCTGTTGTTTGCAGGAACCTTAAAATGGCTAATTTAGGCACCACCAGCAGGGGTTGGATCACCTTGTTAAAATAAAACCAAGTTTGTTTACTTCCTGGCGCTATACCTTCCAGTGACGTGTGTAGATCTGCAGTCTTCAGCTCCCTGAAGGCTGACATGTCCGCTGTGTAACCACCACCCGGATCGGGAAATAAAGCCCTCCCGGGGCCCGAAGCTTCCCCGAGTCCCCTCCTGGTTTCCCGCAGCAGTGTCTGGCCCAAAGCAGGACCTTGGCCAGTCGATGAATGAGATGCAAAGGTACCCGAGGGGTGCAGAGGTGACTGGGGCTCTGAGTAGCCAGAGGGGTTTCCCGAAGGAGGTGATGCTGGCTCAGTGGGACTGAAGTGTTTTCTGGAACGACGGAGGTTAGACCGCTCAAGGGAAGGGGGGATGTGTGGGTGGAAACAAGGGAGCACTGACCAAGGCTGCCTTCTGTTCTCCCCTGGGTCCAGGCCCTGAGGTGTGCGGCCTCACGTGCGTCCATCCCTGTGTCCGAGTGGCTGTCGGTGGCTCTGTGATGAGCCTGGCCCCCGGGGTGCTGAGGTGGTGTGGCCTCGCAGCTCCGGAAGGAGGGCACGGCCTGTGGCCTGTGGCCTGTCCTGCTGGCCCTTCAGGGCTGGAGTCGTCTGCAGTCAGTTGTGTAGTCCGGACAGCCTCCTGCCTGCCACACACCCCACAGCGGCCGTTCCCTGGGCGCAGGACTGGGCCGCTTCTGTAGCGGCGCGTCCCCAGCTCACTGTCGCTCCTTGGAAAGCTCCTGCGCGACACAGGCTCAAGCCTGCCCGGTGCCTGTGTGGCTGGCCGGCTGCGCTCCTGTGAGAGGTGCTAACCTCGAATTCTGTCTGTGATTCCCCAGCTCCAAGAAGCCCAAGAAACGCCCGGAGGAAGTGGCCGTGAAGCCCAAACCCTC
This sequence comes from Aethalodelphis obliquidens, assembly GCF_003676395.1. Taxonomy (NCBI): domain Eukaryota; kingdom Metazoa; phylum Chordata; class Mammalia; order Artiodactyla; family Delphinidae; genus Aethalodelphis; species Aethalodelphis obliquidens. Next base: position 28,293,180 of record NW_020837956.1, read on the forward strand.
GCCCTGTCTCTCCATCTTTGATGAGGAGGTGGACCCCGACGAGGGGCTCTTTGGCCCGGGCAGGAAGCCCTCTTCCCGGAGCCCCGCAGAGGACGCGCCCCCCAGGGACTGTAAGTAGAGCCCCGGGGGTGTTCCTTTCGCTCTCGGTGTCTCCCGGGTGACCCAGCCAAGCTCTGCGAGTGGCTTTGGACCCACCACACATGAGCAGGACGGCTCATGTGTTAACACGATGCAGATGCAGTTAGTGGAGAGATTTTCTGCTGGAGAAATCTAGTCTCACACCTTGTGTCCCCATAGCCTGGAACGTTCCAGGGCTGTATGTTTATTCTAATCATCCCTCAGAAGCAAAGAGTAGTTTTCTTTGCTGCTTTGAAAAGTGTGGGTCGTGACTGGTGTAGAAGTGCCTTTGTTACCTCTGCAACCAGATGTGGGCACCTGGTGGAGAGTGGACGCTGGCCTGCCTCCGGCCTGCTGGGGCTCTGCATGGGGCTGCTGGGGCTCTAACAGCCCCCCTGCTGGGGCTCTAACAAGAGGCTCTGTGTCCCCTGCAGAGACCCCGAGGGAGGGTCCAGTGCAGAGCTGGAACAGGGAAGCTGAGCAGCCTTGGGACTTCCACACTCGTGCCTGTTCTGACCCTTCCTATCCCCGCCCGCGTTTGCATCCAGGGTAGGGAACTGATGTCACCCATTAATTCAGCCGGCACCAGGCGCCCACTGACGGCCAGGCACTGTGCTGGGGCCGAGAACACCTGGATGAGTGAATCACGGTTCTGGCCTCAGGGCCTCCCTGAGGGAGACAGGACATCTCCTGACCATTAGAGGCTAGCCTGGGCCTGTAACAGGTCTTAGCAGGACGTCCGTGCCTGTGGGGACCCCAGGGAAGGCTTCCTGGGTGAGGGTCAGGTGGAGGAACTGTACCTGAGCTGGATCCTGAAAGGTCAGCGGAGTTTGCCAGGGCTGCTGATGAAGCACATTCCAGGCGGAGAAGCTGCAGTTACCTTTCACGAAGGGCAGCGTTGAGCAGTGGAGACGGCGAGAGGGTGGGGAGTAGACCCCGGCTCCTCGAAGGCAGAGGCTGTGGTCAGAGCCGTGTCTGCTCACCACTGCATCCCAGAGCTGGCAGCCCCGGGCTGGTGGTTGGCGCTCACTGAGCGCTTGTGGGAAGACTGGGGTGCAGCCCTGGGGGCTGGCCGGGGCCATGGGGAGCCCGGGGTGTGAGCTGAAGAGGCTGTTTCCTCCTAAAAGCAGTGGGGAGGCCGCAAGGACTTGAAACCGGGAGGAGTGCCATCAGGTGGCTCTGGCCCAGCATGGAGGGAGGCGGGGGCCAGGGCCGCAGGCCCCCGTGAGCACATGTCTCTTGCCCCACGTGGCCCCGTTCCTCTGGTACGTCCGCAATCTGCCTTGCAGACCGAAGTGACAATATTGCTTCCTGTCTCCTGGCTGTGCCAGGAGGTTGGGCCAGACCCTCTCCACCCTGCACCCCGCAGGCAGCCAAGGACAGGCTAGGACTTCTTCTGACCCCTCTGCTGCTGCCTCCTCCGCAGCCCTGAAGCTGTTTGACGATCCTGACCTCGGCGGAGCCGTCCCCCTGGGTGACCCGTTACTGCTGCCAGCTGCCCACGGGGGTGGAGGACCCACGTCCCGCCCAGGCTGCAGGGAGGCCTCCGAGGAGCTGTTCAGGTACCATCTGTCCCCAGTGCTGCTCTACCAGGTCTGAGAGTGGCCCGGACAGAGCCAGGGACCCGTCCAGTCTGGGAGCACTTCACCATCCTTGGGCTCCGAGGGAAGGAATCCCGACCCATCAGAGGCAGGAGCCTGTGGGTGGGAGCTGACCAGGAGGCAGCAAATGGGGTGCGATGAAAGGGTTGGGTGGGGGGCTGTCAGCAGCTCATCAGATTCTAGAAAGACAGGACTGCATGTATACAAATAGTGTATATAAAAAATAAATTATGTAATTGCACGAGCAAGTATAACTGGCATCAACAGGTTTGGGAACAGATATACAAAACTGACTTGGTAGCACGCAGCGCACGTTGGGGGGGGGGCAAAGTGCAGACGTTCTGGGCAGTGGCAGGTACCCATCGGCAGGCCTTATGGAGGGGAGAGCGAGGCTTAGCCTGTTACGTGGAGGTTGATTGACAGAACATGTGCACACCTGACCGCCGCGAGGGGTGTGCCGTGTGTCAGGCAGTATGCTGGGCTTTTTACATGTTATCTTATTTAATCCTCACAGCAGCACTGCCTCCCACCCTCACCCTCCACGTAGGTGCTATTTTCTCCTTTTTACGGAAAATGGAGGGTGGGAGAGGTGACTGGCCCAAGGCCCCCAGCTTCCAGGTGACAGGCGGGGATTGGGACCCAGGTCAGCCTGCCTGTGTCCCGTCGTCCCACCCTTCCAGGACTCTGAGCGCTTGGAGGAGGAGAGGCTGGCAGCTCCGCCTCCCACCCCGGGGCCGGCAGGCTCTCCCTGGGCTTCTGCTCGTGCCGCTGCTTCCTCGGCACGCTCGGCACTGTGCGTCTCTGCATCGCATCATCTATGTCCCCAGGAGGCAGGCCGAGCCTGGCCGTCTACGGGACTCTGAGCTCTCTCTTTCCAGGAAGAGTTACGTGGCGCTGGACATGCGATCCCGGGAGGCTGTCACCACCCCCCCTCGTTAGCAACCGCGGGCTGTTAGCCTTCCGAGTGCCCGGCGAGCCTGAGTCACAGCGACGGCTCCCTGTCATTACATCTCCCCACGGCCCCTGGCAGCTGTTCACGCTCATCCTGCGTCCTCACCGCTGACACCCAGGCAGCAGTACTCCCTGGGAGAAGCTGGGACTGTGGTTATGTGCTTCGGGGTGATGCTGAGGCCCAGGGAAGCAGGTCAGCCCCGGGGAGCCTCTGCCGTTGCCAGGACTCAGCATGTCCTAGCGGGGCAGACCCAGCGGGACCTTTGGGCATCGTTTATACTAAATCCATTACACTGGAACTTTCCAGCCCATGTTCTGCGGAACGCCGGTTTGGGGGGTCTGAAAGGTGTTACCTTCAAACGCTTTCTGTGGCCAGATGGCCGGGTTAAGCAGGACTTTCCAAGCCTTTAGTGTGTGGGCACGCGTGGCTCAAGGGCGATGCCAACGCAGCATTTCACGTTCCGGTTGGTCCCTGGGACCCTTTCCTTTGTAAGGCCTCCTGCATCCCACAGGGCTCTCTGGCAGTCACTGCCTTAGAGAATGTGAGTCCTGTGACCCTGCCTTTGCTCTGCCAGACATCTGGTAAAGAAGGAATTACCCTCTTGAGAGCAGGAACCATATTTTTTTTTCTTTGTGTGTGTCCTGGGACTATGCAGGTGGGAACCGGGCTTCCTTATGATAAACTTTCTAATATTCATCCCTCCATCAGTGCTTTCATCACCCCTTCATTCCACCACTGGCATCTGCCATCCCATCCTGGGGCAGCATGGAGGGGCGCTGGAGCCGGGTTTGGAGGCTGAGAAACCCCCGTTCCCTCTTGCTCTGGGGCCCCAGTTGTGGTCTTTAGTCCAGTTCTGCAGAGACCTGGGGAGGAGGAGTGGCCTCGGTGGTCGGCCTCACACCTTCAGGGCCTGGAAAGGAGGGGAGCTGGACCTTGTGTCAGTGTGACCTGTTTTTACCCGTGACTCGGGGAGCCCAGTTGGAAATAGGGTGCTTGGCAAGAGATGCTGTGTGGCCACCTGTATCCCGGGTGTGACTGCCCCACCTTCTGCCTCAGAGCAAATCCAGCTCCTGATTCGCTCCAAAGAGTCATTGCTTTGCCAAGCAGTATAAATCCTGAACTCCGACACAAGCTTTTAGCTGCTGCTTTATTTCCCTAAGGGCCCCTGTTTGAGGATAATTCAGTCCCCCAGAGCTTCTCCTGGGTACCCAGCCTCCAGTGGAGGATGCAGGACAAGCCAGCACCTGCCCCAGGGGGGCTCAAGGAAGGGCAGCGCTTGGAGGGAGCGGGGACACAGCTGAGCTGAACTTGCCAGGAGGAGCCTGTCCCGGGGTGATGCCTCCTGGGATTGCCTGGAACTCACTCTTTCAAGGCCTGGCTTGGGCCAGTCCCTCTGGGTCTGGAGGGACACCTTTTGCTCACTTCTCTGCCATCCGTGGGAGGCTCTGAATTCTCCCCTTGGGGCCTATGCCGCATCACAGGAGGCTGACCGAGGAAGCAGGCAGGGTGACCCACTGCCCCTTCAGTAGCTGCTTCCTGGCAGGCAGCCCTTCCCGGGAAGGGCACCTCCACCCTCATGTAGACCTCTGCCAGGCCCTGTGGTGCTGGGAGTTGTTCTGGCCAGAGGTGCCTCCCCTCTGCTCCTGCCTTCACTCAGCCGTGCTGCTGTCTGAGCTGGAGCCCGTTCACAGTTAGGGAGACGGAGGACCAGGCAGGTGGGGTGGGCTGAGGCCACTGAAGGAGTAGCAGGGTGAGGGAGGGAACCACACTCCGCCTGCCGCGCTGCGTGTCTCTGTACAAGGGGTTGTAACCCTGTGGGGTGATGCCGCTGTTGCCGTTTGGCAGATGGGAAACCAAAGCTTGGAGAGGCCAAGTGGCCTGCGCGAGGCCCCCTGGTCTTCTGCCTGCAGCGCCTCTGCCCTCCTTCCCCTGTCCCCAGCTAGCTGTGGGCCCCAGGCCAGGCCCTTCATCTTTCTGTGCCCCAGTTTTCACATCTGTAAAATGGAGCTAACATCTGCTACCAGACAGTGTCTTGTGATTACTCAGTGAATTAACGGATGCGGAGAAGGCCGGCCGTGGTAGGTACCCAGCCCAACGTTGATTGGGTGGGCAGGTCGGGGGATGGCTTGAATGGGTCTTTTCGCTGTGCATCTGGTCTGCAGGAGTTGAGTCCTTGCACAAGGAGCTGGCAGCAAGAGCTCCCTCGGGCAGAGGGCAGAGCGGGGCTGCCTTTCTTTCCTGCTGTCCAGGACTTGGGCTGGTCCTGAGTGACCGTCACACTGCTTCGGCCTTCAGTTCCACCAACAGGCTGTCAGGTCCGGGGCGTGGCGGAGTCTTGGTGGGTGATGGCCGAGGCCGGCTTCAGCCCTCGGGGGGCCGTGTCTAACGAACGCCCGGGTGGCCCACCAGGGGACGCTGTGGGCCGGCAGACCCCACCCCACGATGGCTTAGAGCCCCTCATTCATTCTTTCTCTGGCTGAACTTGGCCTGGATGAGAGCCCAGCATCTCAAGTCAGACTTACTGGTTCCAGCTCAGGCCGGCCACATGCTTTCACCTCAGGCAGGTGGCTCGGCCTCCTAGGACTTGAGCGTCCGCATCTGCAGGGAGAAGACTGCGCTGTACCTCCCCAAGAGTTGTTGAGGATAGCAAAAGATCATGGGTCTGAAGTGCGTGGCCCAGAGCAGGAGCTCCGTATGTGGCAGCTGTTACTGTTATTTCTTGAAGGGTTGAAGGAGAAGTCACCTAATGGAGCCAGCTTGTCTGGAGTGGGGTCACCCGAAAAGCAGTCCTGCAGAGGCTGCCAAGGGGCCGGCTCTGCTCGCGCTGGGCTGCGGGGGTGCAGGGAAGGAGAGCCCTGCCCCTCAGTTCCTCCCCGGGGGTGGATGGGTGGAAGGGCGAGGATGGGAGGCGGGGGGACCGAGCCCAGTGCCCTGCAGGGGTGCCTGCCTTGGCGGGGGGCACCTTGTCCCTTTTGCAGGAGATTGTGCTCAGGGCTTCTCCCTCTGGTTCTCTAGAGTCGAAGAGGACTTGGACCAGATTCTGAACCTGGGGGCTGAGTCCAAACCCCAGCTTCAGCCCCAGCCCCAGCCCAAGCCTCCAGTGGCAGCTAAGCCAGCGCTACTCAGAAAGCCAGCTGTTCCCCCCAGGGTGGGTTCATCTGAGGCTGTGGCCAGGCAGCAGAAGCAGCAGCAGCAGATCCAAGCCATGGACGAGACGGACATCTTACAGTACATCCGGGACCACGACGCGCCTGGCCAGGCTGCCCCCAGCCTCTTCTGACCGCCCCCAAGCCCTGTGCTCTTCCTGCGCCAGCAGACTCTCTCCTGTGGAGGGGCACGTAGTGAGGTGCAGACTTGGACCTGTAGGGCCAGAACCTCTATTCCCAAGGGAGGGAGGGTGGAAGCCGGGTCATAGGACCCGTGTACTGCCTTCTTCCTTTTCCTCAGGCCTGTGGGTTCATGGAATCCTGCAAGATGCAGAGAGCAAGGTCACTATAGGAAGTGGAGCCTAAGTTGTCTCAGCCATGTGGATGTGGAGGGGAGAGCCTGTGGGGATGCCTTGCTAACCAGGAGCCCAGTCCCCAGGATGTCATGAGACTGGAAGCGCGGGGGGCCAGGGAGGCTCCACTCGGGGCGGGAAACTTTGTGCCCACTTGTGCCCACCGTCTCTGCCAGCCCCAGCACGTGCCCACCGGCTCTGCCAGCCCCAGCACGGGAGGGAGGGCGGGCTTGGCCAACCTGGGGTTTGGGTGGGAATCTCTAGTCACCATGACTCCTGGAGGCTTGCAGGCCCTGGCAGGGTCCCCAGTAGAGGGATGCTGAGTGGGTGCCTGGCTAGGTGGGGTGGCCCAGCCACCTCCGGTTACCAGGTGCTAAGCACGGTGCCTTCCCAAGTGTCGGAGCTCAAGGGAGACGTCAGGCCCAGCCCTGCCTCTGGTGTGTAGACGGCCTGACAATCCCCATGTCTTCCTCCCTCTTCCTTTCCTAGGGAAGGCCTGGCCAGACCACGGCCTCCTTGGGCCTCTGGCCATAGGGCCGATGTCCACCGTTACAGCTTTTCCTTCAGGGACGCTGTGGCTGAGGTGCCCCTCCTTCTCACGGCCTGGGCTGGATGCTCTTCGGCCGCTACTTGAAGGGCCCCGTCTGTCCAGCGGTGGGTGCTGCCAGGCCTTCCCTGTCCTCGGGGTCTGGATTTGCTCACTGGCCTTCCCCCAGTGGGAGCCTCCTTCCCGGGAGAAGGAGCCCTGTGCCGGGCAGGGCCAGTGCCTTAGACTTCTCCCCGACCCCCTTGCCCCGGCATACGGGTCTGAGCATGGTGCATGTTTAATGCAGCAAAGAATGCCTCTTTTGTTGTTGTTGTTTTTGATACAGTCTTCATGTTCAGAATTAGTTTTTAAGGAAACACAGATTTTTAAGAAAAGGCAGCCGCTGTTGTCCCTTGGGTTGTGCTGCTCGACAGAGAGGATTGGAAGGAGGATTTGGGATGAGGACCCCAGGCCGTTCCCCATCGGGGCCAGGAGCCAACCCTGATCCCTCAGGGATTCTGCCGGAGCCAGGCCGGTGTTTGCTGCCCTCAGAGTCTCTAGCACCCGCTGCCCCGTGCCAGGACCTGCAGGGCGGGTGGGAGCGCTCAGTCCGGTTTGTCCCGCGTCTCACGTCCCCCTTCCCCTCCACTGGTGCCAGCGTGAGAGGAAATAGGCGGCTCCGGGACTGAGAGCCTAGTTCCTCCTCCCCCTCTGCCTTATCTGGGCCCCGAGGGCAGCCTCCCTGGGGCCCGGAGCTGGCTCCAGGATAGCCTCAGCCCCCAGCACGAGCCGCCCCTCTTCTCTTTCGCCGCCAGGCCTTCACACCCGCACGCCACGCTGGGGTCCGCGCTCTTGCCGACTGCAGGAAGGCCTCCGAAGGAAGGAGCAGGTGGTGAGGCGATGGGCTGCCGTGGCCTCTCTCTCCTCCCTGTTCTCTCCTCTGGGCCGCGCCCTCCCGCCCCCAGCATGCGACATAGGGGAGAGGGTGCAGCTGGCAGGTGCCCGTGGGGGGCCACAGGCGGAAGCTGCCACTCCGGTGTGGCTTCGCCCACTGCTAACCCGGCCTCCTCCCTGGCGGCCTGGCACTCGGACACCTCAGCAGAGATACTGATGCTCCGCAGCGCCGCAGGTCTGTGACCCACCAGACGATCTGTGACCTCCAGTCGTCCAATAAAGTCCGTGTCGGTGCTCATTCCCGCATTTGTTAGTGGCGACCTTTTCTGACCCCGGGCTGATGGGGGACAGTGTGGGGCACTGTCTTTACAGCCCCGGGCTGATGGGGCTCAACAAGGGGCGCTTCCCTCGAAGGACCTGGGGTATGCCAGGCCTCCCAGGCTGCTTCTGGATGGGGCAGGGCGAGGGCAGAGGGAGGATTCCACTGTGTGAACTGAGGCAGAGGGGCCAGAGGCCCCGGCCTGGTGGGGTCATCCGTCAGTAACTGCTCAGCCAGGACCTGTTTGGAAAGAGGACTTTTTCCTTCTCCAGACCTCACTTCTGTCTCCTCAGGGTAGGGACTGGTCTAGGGTTGAACTGGCCTCGAGGTCCTCGAGCTTTGACACAAGACAGCCCCACTGAATAAACCCGTCCATCCGCTTCCAAACCTGTCCTAGCCTCCACTCTCCTGCCAGGGTCAGATTCTGAGATGCTGCTTCCTGCCCGGGACCCAGAGGTTCTTAGCAGACGGCTCTGCAAGCCGACATCCCCCAGAGCACTAGAAACGGGTCCCCGGGAGCCCCGTGCAGGGCAGTCTGCGAGCCCACGCCGGCCTCCCTCACCACTCGGCTTTGGAGCTCGCAGCTAAGCTCAGATGGGGGTCTTGGCTCCCAAGGACAAGCAGTTGGGTCGTTCTGAGAAGGACCACGCAGCCCACAAGCTTGCAGCGGAGAGTTCACCGTGGAAGGAAAGTGAGGTTCACTGAGGGCAGCGTTTGTTTGTTTTGCAGCTGTGTGAGCCCCGTGGACAGGATGTGCCGGCTGCTCTGGGGGCCCCGCTCCCATCCCCCATTTTTCCTCTCAGGAAGCCGGGAACTCCAGCCACTTCTCCTGGAAAGTCCCCATCCTAGTGTCTGTCCCGGCCGGGCCGGGAGGCGAGCTCCGCTGGGGGAACCCACCCTTCCACACTCTGGTGTCCCGTGACCGTATCAGTGCCACAAGTCCGGAACCCAGCCTGCCTCTGTGTGCTCTGGGGCTGCCCCGAGGCTCAAGCCCTCACAGCAGACGCAGATGAGGCAGCAGAGGTCCAGGTGATTGGGGGGCCCTGTGGGCCTCATGCCCAGCTGCCAGCTTGGTGTCGTCGATACAGTCCGTGTGGTGGTAGGCTTTCCTTTGTCTCTGGGGAGACCCGGCGTGGAAGGTCACGTTCGGCTCTCCATCTCACCAGCCGCCCAGGTGAGCATAGCCTGCGGACGGGAGAAGGGAGAAGAGCTACCAACACGGCGCTTGGATGGTGGGCCTGGCTGGGCAGCAGGCACCCCCAGTGCTGCCGGGCCTTTGGGTTGAAGGCCACCCAGAGCAGGTGTGGTCGACACTCAGAGCCCCTTTGAGTGGATGACCTTTCAGTGTCAAGTTGTGGATGGTACCATTCAGTGCAAACCCTCATCACTTAAACAGTTCCCTGAGGCCTCACGGGTGGGGGTAGCCGACCAAAGGACCAGGCTCCGTGGGCCTGGAGGGATCTAGGTTCCGGTCCAGCTGGGCTATCCGACGTCCCCTCACCCTGCAGTGCCGAGTGAAGAGACTTCCCTGGGTTCATGTGAAGGGCCAGGTAGGCTGTAACGTCCTGTTCGTGCCTGAAGGACTTTCCTTGGGCTGGTCACTACAGTTCATCCCAGAGGGACCCCTGCCCAGGACAAGCTGCACAATAGTGAGATGGGGCAGGCTGAGGATGGCTGGTCAGAAGGCACTGCCGGCTTCCGCCCAGCCTCGCCCACAGCCCCGGGCACTGACATTGACTTCCAGGTGTTGTGCTACGTACGACATGGTGAAGGGGACCCAGGTGTGCAGCATGGTGTGTACAGCCTGGAGCACAGATGCGCATCCCTCTCGTGGCTGAACCTCTGGTTCTGGTTTAACACGGCGCTGGCCGCTGGTGAGAGCTGAGGGATTTCATTTCTCAGGTCACACTCAGGATGAAGCCGCACTCCTGGAGCGGGGATCATGGGCTCGGCGCATGGCCTCAGTAAGCAGGAATCCCTGTTGACAACTTCCAGAGGTGCCGATGCTTCTCTGCTAATTTGGCAAATAGCGGCAGCCTCTAAATTCCTTTTTGAGTTAAGCTGGGGTAGCTTTCTCCAGCCCAGGCAGCCAATCCCGTCTGTTTCCTCACATGCCGAACGCATCCGCAAACACTAAGCATTTAATGGCACCTACCGTGTGCAGGCGCCGTGACGTGTGGAACACGGGGAGTCAGGTGGGTGATGCGTAGTGAAAGATGCAGGTCAGCCCTTCTGGTCTAGAAGCTCCCCATCGTGCTTGGGCATCAATCAGTTTGATGAGTAAGTGCATACAAGGAACAAGAAAAGTGCATGAACAATACAGGGCAGAGCAGCGGGTGGCAAGGACTGTGTAGGCGGCACAGCTCTGGTGCTCAAGAGACACAGAGCAAGAGAGACCAGGCCAGCCTGGCTGATGAATGTTTCCTGAGCACCTCTGGGTGCAGTACCTGTTCTAGGCACGATGGAGGACACAAAGACGATAACACGTGAGTCATCAAAGCCGGGTCTACCGTGAGCCACGCTGAACTGTAGGTTCTGTTCTGTTCTTTGGGCCTCCTGCCCAAGCAGCAGACACAACTAGGAAAAGCACCTCCTCCCACGCAGCCCTCTCTGCCCCTCCCCCTCTGCCCCCCCCCCCCCCAGCAATACAGTGTTACATGCAATGTGCCCCCGGCTCTTAGTCACTGTCTTAATTTCCTAAGGCAGCTGTAGCAAGTACCACAAACTGGGTGGCTTTGAACAGCAGGAATTTATTCCCATTTCCGGAGGCCAGAAGTCTAAAATCAAGTTGTTGGCGGGGCCGCGTTCGCTCTGAAGGCTCTGGGGAGAATCCTCACTTGCTTCTTCCAGCTTCTGGTGCTTGCTGGCAATCCTGAGAGTTCCTTGGCTTGTAGCTGCTTCACTGCAGCCTCTGCCTCTGTCTTCACACAGTCATCTCCTCTGTGTCTTTTCTGTGCCTGTGTCCAAATTTCCCTGTTCTTGGAAGTAAACCAGTCATTAGATTAGGACCACCCGAATCCAGTATTACCTCATTTTCCCTTAATTACATCTGCAAAGACCCTATTTCCAAATAAGGTCCCATTCACAGGTTCCATGTGGACAAGAATTTTGGGGGACACTGTTCCACCCAGTTCAGTGCCTCAGGGTCTGAGGCTGAGCTACTTGAGTGCAGAAGTGATGACTTTCATATCTCCTGTATCAGCTTCCGGGCTTTTTGGGTGCCATGTGGTACCATGTGGTCTTGGGGCCTTGTTATCATACAAAATTGGGGAAAATCACCCCACCGCTAACAACAGTCCCGGGACTTTGTACATTGCTTGTGTCCAGTGGCGGGAGCAGGACACACCACTGGTGGAGCCCCAGGGCCTGACACCTCTGGGCCATTATACACCCTTCCCCAGGGCAATGGTAGGCTCCAAATAGGTCTGATTACCCGTGTTCTGAGTGGATGCGATTCACGAGTAAGCTGAGGCAGGCAGCGTCCCATTCTGTCCTGTCCACGCCATGGCCTCTGTGTTGTCCCCTTGGGCTTGTATTTCAGCAATACCCTGTCATCCCCACACCCTGTCTGAGGAGGGGACAGGTCGGGGAGGGAGCTGGGAGGGAGGTACCTTTGTTGGACACTTACCCGGTGCCAGGGTTAGATTCCTCTCATTTGCAGCTGCCCCCAGAAATGCCCAAACCGCTTCACTTCAAATCTTAGTAAGAATGACTCTTTAGAGCAACATGTAGCACAAGATGGAGATTGAGCAGGGCTCAGAGCCGTCCTGACTGACAGGGGGCTGTGACTCCCTCCCTGGAGGGTTGCAGGGCTCTAGAGGTCTTTCTGGGGACCCACATTGCCTCCTGCTCGGAGCCCTGGCTCAGGAGTGGCCTGATGGCTTTCCCAGGTGTCTGCCCTCCCCCCGACACCCACCATCCTCTCTCTGGGCCCCTGAGGAAGATGGAAAAGGCTTCCAGAGAGTGAGACCCGCGGGCCAACTCCCAGGCGCCCGAGGGGGTGTCCCAAGGCCTCGGCCTTCTCAAGTTGGTTTTCTTATCTTGGCAAGATTGCTCTTGGCTTCTCCGTTCGTGTGTTTCTGTTTTTTCTTTTGTTTAATAGCCACCGGCTCATTTCCCGCTAAGAAGCGCTCTCGGTCCCAGAGGGCAATTTTTAGAGTAGAAAGCAGAACAGCTAACTTCTTGTCTACTGTCTCTCGGACCATCCCGAGCAGCAGAGGCTCAGCGCAACCCAGTGCTGGTCTGAGGGCTTCCTTCTACTGACCAGACAGTTGAGGGCTGTAGTTAGGCTCGGTCTGGTTGTATGGGTGGCCCTAGCATTGGAACCCTGGCCTCACTCTCTGTATAATATAAGCCACAGGCATGGCAATGGAAAACACTGCAGCACCTTGCGTAAAAAGTTTGGCAGTTTTTAAAAAAGCTGAACATAGATTTACAATACAACCCAGCATCTCCCCCCCTAGGAATGTACCCAAAGAGAAAGGGAAACATGTCCACACAAAAACGTGTACACAAATACAGCAGCTTTATTTGCCATGGCCAAAAAGTGGAAACACCCACAAAGTCCATCAGCTAGTGACTGGATAAATAAAATGCGGAATAGGCACACAATGGAATATTATACAGCAACGAAAAGGGACGACGTGCTGACACAAGCTACAACACGGATCAACCTCAAAAACATTACACTGAGTGAAAGAAGCCAGACTCAGAAGACCACATATTGCATAATTCTATTCATATGAAATTTCCAGAAGACAAATCTACAGAGACAGAAAGTAGATTAGCAGTTGCCTTCGGTTGGAGGTTGAAACAGTGGCCAATGGACACAAAGGATCTTTTTTTGGGCTGGGGAAGGGGATGGGAAGCTGTTCTAAAATTGGTTTGTTGTAATAGTTGCACAATTCTGTAAATTTACTGAAATCACTTAATTGTACACTTTATGTGGGTGAATTTTAAATTATACCATTAAATTCTACCCCAATAAAACTGTTAAGAAAATTAATGACTGGAAAATGAAACAAACAAATAAAAAATCCTTGGGCAGCAGAGGGCAGCGGCTGGAAGGGTGGGCCAACCCCTGGCTCTCCAGCCTCCTCGCTGTGTGGCTCCAGGCCAGTTACTTACTCTCTCTGTGCCTCAGTTTCCTCACCTATAAAATGAGGGTAATAATTGTACCTGCTTCATTAGGGTAGTTATAGGGAGAAAATTAATATTTGTAAAGTTCTTTGATCAGTACCTGGTACACATTATATGTGAATAATCAAAATTCCATTGAGTTGTTAGTTGTTTATTGTGCTGTAAGGAATTCTAGGATTCCTCTCTTGATCTAAGACTGAGAACCAGACCTTTGGGTAAAAAGGGAAGCCGCCGGGGGGCTCATGTGTGAGGGTGGGTCACTCTATGTCAACCTCTCGGCCTCTCTGAGCGGAGGTGTGCAGAGAGAGCGAACACAGCCTGCTCCTGCTGCCTCACGGGGTGGGGATCATGAGAGATGACACATGCAAAGCCATCGGAGACCCACTAAAGGGCCCTGGCGCTGAGGGGCCTGGTGTCTGGGGCCCCAGGGAGGTGACCAGGGTCCTAGATCTGGATGGGCCATGGAAGGTTAAGGAAGATGGAAATGGCCGGAAACGAGCTGCTGAAAAAGATGTCATTCTGATGAATATTCCTAATAACACCAGTGGGGCCGTGGCCCCAGGGAGCTCATCCCAGCAGCCCCCCACACTCCAGACCTGGTGCAGCTCTCCCAGCACCATGGAGACAAGGAAATAAACACCACTGGCTTCCCTCTCCCGGCCCCTGACCTTTTGTTCAGAGCAACTGGCGGGGCGGAGCTGGGAAGGGAAGGTCAAGGAGAGTTTTCTGGCAGCCTTGTGGCCTGACTGGACTGACTGAGGTGTCTCAGCACTCGTGCCCCTTCCTCTTTTCGCCTTGGGCCTACTCCAACTTCTCATCATCCCCTGTTCACTCCGGGCCGCAGTGGGGCAGAGGGTGTCCAGCACCCGCTTTGAAAAGAAGCCACGCCCACAAAGGCTTATACACAAATGTTCATAGCAGCGTTATTCAAAACAGCCCTCACCCCCAGCCAAAGGAAACAACCCAAATATCCATCAACTAGGCAACGGATAGACCAGCAGTTACATCCATACGGTGCAACAGTGCTCAGCAAATGGGGAGGAGACTACGAGTAGATATAATGACACAGACGGATCTCAAAACATGGTTACTACATACTGTATGAGTCCATTCATATGAAATTCTAGCAAAGGCAAAACTACAGCAGATCAACGGTTGCCAGGGGCTGGGGCTGGGTAGGGGAGAGGGAAGAATGACGCCAAGGAGACATGAGGAGACTTTCTGAGGTGACAGAAATAGTCTAAAATTTGAGTATGACTATAAAAAAAAAAACTCATTGAACTGTACCCTTAAAATGGGGAGATTTTATTGTAAATTCTACCTAAATAAAGCTGTTGAAAAAGGAACCACAATACAAAAGTAAATATACTTCTACCATTCAATTCAGCAATCATGCTCCTTAATATTTACCAAAATAAGTTGAAAACTTACATCCACACAAAAACCTGCACAGAGGTGTTTATAGCAGCTTTATTCATAGTTTCCAAAACTGGGAGCAACCAAGATGTCCCTCAGTATATGAATGGATGAATAAACAATGGTACATCCAGACAATGGAATATTATTCAGCACTAAAAATATATGAGCTATCAAGCCACGAAAAAAAAACATAACATGCCCTTAAATGCATATTGCTAAGTAAAGGAAGCCAGCCTGAAAAGATGGCTTACTCAATGATACTAACTTTATGAAATTCTGGAAAAGGTAAAACTACAGAGACAGTAAAAGGATCACTGGTTGCCAGGGGCTGGGAGGTAGGGGATGAGTAAGTGGAGCAGAGAAGATTTTTAGGGAAGTAAAAATACTGTGTATGATTCTATAATGTGGATACACGTCATCATACATTTGTCCAAACCCATGGAATGTGCAACACCAAGAGTGAACCCTGATGTAAACTATGGACTTTGGATAACAATGATGTATCAGTGTAGGTTCATCCGTTTTAACAAATGCGCTTTCTGGTGGAGGATGTTGATCGTGGGGGAAGCTGGGAGTGTTCGCGGACAGCAGGTACATGGGACTCTGCATTTTCTGTTCAATTTTACTCTTCGCTGCTTTTATAACATATAAACATAAAATCTATTTTTTAAAAAGGAGCCACAGTGAGGAAGTTCCTTAGCCCAGAAGATACTCAGCACACCAGGAGGCCAGCCCTGCTTCACCAGACCATGCCCTATTTTCAGTGAGCTCCCTGCATAGCCTTCAGGTGCCCTGGGCTCCAGCTGGGGCTCAGCAAACATTTGGTGGTGGAAGGAGTTTCTGGTCCAGCAGATGGGCAAAACGGAGGGAAGGAGCAGGGGGCACCTGATGAAACGGAGGACCTGCCCCCGAGTCCTCTGGGGAAATGAAAGGTCCAAATCCTCAAGTCCTGGAAACCCCAGGCATTGACTGGCCTTGGTTCATTGAAAACTTCTCTCACCTCCACTGCATGATTTCCAACTTTCCTTTTTCTTTCCTGTAGTTGCCCTGTGCTGTCCTGGGCAGGCAGATGCAGAGGACTTATTGCAAGGTGGTACCTTTTGGGGGTAGGTGAGATGGCCTCCACAGATCCATGGATTCCCTCTTCCCTTCCCTCGTGGAACAAGGCTGAGGGCCTCAGGATCAGGAAAACACACCCAGGTTGCTCCCAAAGGCCTCATCAAGCTCCAGGGGCTTGGGATACAAGGGCTCTGAAGAGAACGAGCCTTCCTGGGAGGAGACCCAATGGTCCACCTGGACCCCTGGAGCAGCTTTGAAGTCTCAGTGCTGCCAAAGCTGTCCATCAGCTCTCCCTTTGGATTGGAAAGTGCACAGATCCTTGCTTACTGGGAATAAGGAAGTGCTGTTGCAGGGTTCTCAGGGGCTAGAGAGCCGAAGACTGCTCACGCAGCCCTGTTAGAGCAGCAGATCGGGATCCTGGTGTGGGGCAGGGGCTCATCCGGCTGCAGGCTTTGATCAGAGATGGGGGAGTTGTTCTGTGTTGTCCCATGGTGACATGAGAATAGACACCCTGCATGGTTACCTGCTAGGAGCTTTACACTCGGCACCTCATTTCTTCTTAATCTAAGCCTAAAGCGTTATTAGTGCTAATAAATGAGAAGCAGTCCTGCTGATTCACCTCCCTATTCTTGAAGTAACTTTTTTCTTGACATTGGTGCCTTTGGGCTGGGCTTGAGGAGGACCCCCTTCAACCTGAGGTTCAAGGGTTCCAAGTTTAGGGAGGGAAGAGGAGGGATCCCAGAGCCTGAATCCAAGAACTGGGGCTCCAGGCTCATGTGGAGAACAGGATAGCAGACCAACCATAATAAAGACAGAGCTGGGAGACAAGCTCTCCAGCCAGCTCCCCCAGCCTGCCCCTCCCCCTCCTCCCCCTCGGGGGCTTCATCTTCACCTGCCACTCAAAGGTAATCCTTCCTGGGCCTGGTCTTTGGAGGGACTTAGCTCATTGATAATTATTTCTGTTTCTTCTACGAATATTCATCTGCACAGGTTTTTGTAATTTTTTTAAGTTAATTATGTTTTAATAGATCTTTATTGGAGTATAATTGCTTCACAATACTGTGTTAGTTTCTGTTGTAGAACAAAGTGAATCAGCCATAGGCATACATATATCCCCATATCCCCTCCCTCTTGAGCCTCCCTCCCACCCTCCCTATCCCACCCCTCTAGGTCATCGCAAAGCCCCGAGCTGATCTCCCTGTGCAGCTATCGGTTGGTAGTGTATATATGTCCATGCCACTCTCTCACTTCGTCCCAGCTTACCCTTCCCCCTCCCCGTGTCCTCAAGTCCATTCTCTATGTCTGCGTCTTTATTCCTGCTCTGCCACTAGGTTCATCAGTACCTTTTTTTTGTTTTTAGATTCCATATATAGGTGTTAGCATATGGTATTTGTTTTTCTCTTTCTGACTTACTTCACTCTGTATGACAGACTCTAGGTCCATCCACCTCACTACAAATAACTCAACTTCCTTTCTTTTTATGGCTGAGTAATATTCCATTGTGTATACGTGCCACATCTTCTTTATCCATACATCTGTCAATGGACGCTTAGGTTGCTTCCATGTCCTGGCTATTGTAAATAGTGCTGCAAAGAACATTGTGGTGCATGACTGTTTTTGAATTATGATTTTCTCAGGGTATATGCCCAGTAGTGGGATTGCTGGGTCATATGGTAGTTCTATTTTTAGTTTTTTAAGGAACCTCCATACTGTTCTCCATAGTGGCTGTACCAATTCACATTCCCACCAACAGTGCAGGAGGATTCCCTTTTCACCACACCCTTTCCAGCATTTAATGTTTCTAGATTTTTTTGATAATGGCCATTCTGACCGGTGTGAGGTAAGAAAGGCCTCATTGTAATTTTGATTTGCATTTCTCTAATAATTAGTGATGTTGAGCATCTTTTCCTGTGCCTCTTGGCCATCCATATGTCTTCTCTGGTGAATTGTCTATTTAGGTCTTCTGCCCATTTTTTAATTGGATTGTTTGTCTTTTTGATATTGAGCTCCATGAGCTGTTTGTATATTTTGGAGATTAATCCTTAGTCCATTGTTTCATTTGCAAATATTTTCACCCATTCTGAGGGTTGTCTTTTCATCTTGTTTATGGTTTCCTTTGCTGTGCAAAAACTTTGAAGTTTCATTAAGTCCCATTTGTTTATTTTTGTTTTTATTTCCATTACTCTAGGAGGTGGGGCAAAAAAGATCTTGCTGTGGTTTATGTCAAAGAGTGTTTTTCCTATGTTTTCCTCTAAGAGTTTTATAGTGTCTAGTCTTACATTTAGGTCTCTAATCCATTTTGACTTTATTTTTGTGTATGGTGTTAGGGATTGTTCTAACTTCATTCTTTTACATGTAGGTGTCCAGTTTTCCCAGCACCACTTATTGAAGAGGCTGTCTTTTCTCCACTGTATGTTCTTGCCTCCTTTGTTGTAAATTAGGTGATCATATGTGCGTGGATTATCTCTGGGCTTTCTATCCTGTACCATTGATCTATATTTCTGTTTTTGTGCCAGTACCATACTGTCTTGATTGCTGTAGCTTTGTAGTATAATTTGAAGTCAGGGAGCCTGATTGCTCCAGCTCCATTTTTCTTTCTCAAGATTACTTTGGCTATTCAGGGTCTTTTGTGTTTCCATATGAATTGCAAAATTTTTTGTTCTAATTCTGTGAAGAATGTCACTGGTAGTTTGATAGGGATTGCAGTGAATCTGTAGATTGCTTTGGGTAGTATATTCATTTTCACAATATTGATTCTTCCACTCCAAGAACATGGTATATTTCTCCATCTGTTTATGTCATCTTTGATTTCTTTCATCAGTGTTTTATAGTTTTCTGAGTACAAGTCTTTTGCCTCCTTAGGTAGGTTTATTCCTAGGTATTTTATTCTTTATGTTGCGATGGTAAATGGGATTGTTTCCCTAATTTCTCTTTCTGATTTTTCGTTGCTAGTGTATAGGAATACCAAAGATCTCTGTGCATTAATTTTGTATCCTGCAACCTTACCAAATTCACTGATTAGTTCTAGTAGTTTTCTGGTGGCTTCCTTAGGATTTTCTATGTATAGTATCATGTCATCTGCAAACAGTGACAGTTTCACTTCTTCTTTTCCAATTTGAATTCCTTTTATTTCTTTTTCTTCTCTGATTGCTGTGGACTTCCAAAACTATGTTCAATAAGAGTGGCAAGAGTGGACATCCTTGTCATATTCCTGATCTTAGTGGAAATGCTTTCAGTTTTGCACGATTGAGTATGTTGTTTGCTGTGGGTTTGTCATATAAGACCTTTATTATGTTGAAATAGGTTCCCTCTATGCCCATTTTTTGGAGAGTTTTTATTATAAATGGGTGTTGAATTTTGTCAAAAGCTTTTTCAGCATCTATTGAGATGATCATATGGTTTTTATTCATTAATTTGTTAATATGGTGTATCACATTGATTGATTTGTGCATTCAAGAATCCTAGCATCCCTGGGGTAAATCCCACTTGATCATGGTGTATAATCCTTTTAATATGTTGTTGAATTCTGTTTGCTAGTATTTTGTTCAGGATTTTTGCATCTATGTTTATCAGTGATACTGGTCTATAATTTTCTTTTTTTGTGATATCTTTTTCTGGCTTTGGTATCAGGGTGATAGTGGCTTTGTAGAATGAAATTGGAAGTGTTCCTCCCTCTGCAATTTTTTGGAAGAGTTTGCGAAGGATGGGCGTTAGCTCTTCTCTAAATGTTTCATAGAATTCGCCATCTGGTCCTGGACTTTTGTTTATTGGTAAATTTTTAATTACAGTTTCAATTTCATTACTTGTGATAGGTCTGTTTATATTTTCTAATTCTTCCTGGTTCAGTCTTGGAAAATTGTACCTTTCCAAGAATTTGTCCATTTCTTTGTGGTTGTCCATTTTATCGGCATATAGTTGTTTGTAGTAGTCTCTGATGATCCTTTGTATTTGTGCTGCGTCAGTTGTGATTTCTCTTTTTTCATTTCTAATTTTATTGATTTGCGTCCTCTCCCTTTTTTTCTTGATGAGTCTGGCTAAGGGTTTATCAATTTTGTTTATCTTCTCAAAGAACCAGCTTTTAGCTTTATTGGTCTTTGCTATTGTTTTCTTTGTTTCTATTTCATTTATTTCTGCTCTGATCTTTATGATTTTATGTATTGAGGTGCTTCTATGTTGGGTGTATAAACATTTATAATTGTTACATCTTCTTGGATTGATCCCTTGATCATTATGTAGTGCCCTTCCTTATCTCTTGTAGCAGTATTTATTTTAAAGTCTATTTTATCTGATATGAGTATTGCTCCAGCTTTCTTCTGATTTCCATTTCCATGGAATATCTTTTTCCATCCCTTCACTTTCAGTCTGTATGTGTCCCTAGGTCTTAAGTGGGTCTCTTGTAGATAGCATATATATGGGTCTTGTTTTTGTATCCATTCAGCCAGTCTGTATCTTTTGGTTGGTGCTGAGATGAAGACCTCCAGGAGACCTCACTCCGATGAATATTCCCTGGGGTCTGAGGATCTGTTAGTCCACTGGTTCCGACTTGGAGCTCCCACCGCAGGAGCTTTGGCCCCACCACCGGCTCATGAACCAAGATCCCACAAGCCACGTTGGCCAATAAAAAAAAAAAAGGAGAAAAATAACAAAGTAAAAAAATAAAATTAGACTAGGAAACTAACAGATATGTTAAAATATATATAAAAATAAAAATATTGATGAAATAACAACCAGAAGGTGAAACAGAACCACAATAGTAAAAAAGAGGAGGAAAAAAAAAGTGGAAAAGGCCTTGGCTGTGGAGGGCGGGGCCTAAGCAGGGGCGAGGTTTGGGTGGCGAGCTGAGTGGGGGCCTGTACTTAGAACCCACAGGGCTGGAAAAGGCCCTGGGAGGGGGGTGTTGCAGGGTGGGGCTTAGGCTCAACAGAACAGCAGGGGCCCAGGCGTTCCTCCTGGTCTCAGAGGGTGGGGGACCCCACCTGGGTGCCCAGCAGGCTCCCTAGGCCTTAGTGGATGTGGCAACCCCCCTCCACTCCTCTCCTGCTCCTCCCATCCTGGAGGACCCCTCCCGCCTGCCTCTCCTGGCCTCCCTCCTATGCCCCCAGGACCAACCCAGCCCAGAGGGGACCTCTGAGGGCCTAGGCTGGAGAGCAGGGCAGACTTCCTTGGCTGAATGGGCAGGGGAATCGCCGGGCAAGCTCACCCCTGATCCAAGACCACGAGGGTCCCTCCAGGTGTGGGAACCCCTCCCCCTCTCAGCCACCCCTCAAGGGCGCTGGTCTTGTCCAGCCTCCACTTCTCCTCCCCACTCAGTCCCCCGACGTCTTACCAGTTTGCTTGGGGGTTCTTCCCGTCTACTTGGGCGTTGGGGTTCCCCATCAGTGACCAGCAGGTGCCCTACTTGTGGGGAGACGCTAACTCCATGTCTTCCCACACTGCCATCTTGACTCTGCCCCCTCAAATTAGTTTTGATCCTTTATATTTTTCTAGAAAATTGTCTACTCCATCCAGATTTCAAATACATAACATACTCTCTTATAACTTTAAAAGTTATCAACATGTTTGTGGTTATAGTCTAATTTTCATTTCTAGGGTTTTTCTCTCTCTTTTTTTAATTGGTTATATTCATCAGAAATTTATCCTCTTCATCTTTTCAAAGAACCAGTTTTGGGTTTTAAAGATCTGTTTTACTATTTTTTCCATCTAATTCATTCATTTCTATTTTAACTTTATCCATTTCTCCTTTCAGTTTTTTTAAATCACATTTTTAATTTATTTTCCTTTTAGTTGTTAATTTTAAAAACACTTAAGCTACAGAATTTCCTCTAGAAGAGTTTTGGCCCCCTCCCACAGATTTTATCACATAATGTTCTCATTTTAGTTAATTTTCAAGAAGTTAAATTTGTAGTTTTAGTTCCTGTTTAAAACTGAAAAACTATTTTACATACTAGTAGTGTTGGTATGTTTGTGCTTTTGTTTCGAAGTTTTAGAAACTTGTTTCCAAGTTTCCAATCTCTTTGTAATTCATTTCTAGTCTTATCACATTATGATCTGAGAATGGGAATCTAAATGACTGCTATTTCTGTAATTTAAAAATCTTCCTTGGCATCTAGTATATAACCAAATTTTAAATGTTCAACAGATATTTTAAAATATTTATTCTATTTGTGGAACATATATATATGTATATATATATACATATATATATATAAAATTTTGAAAGTATTAATTATGTTTTTCAGAATTCTGTATCCCTATTTACTCTGGATGCACTTGACCCTGAGGGGGGATTGTAAAACTCCCACTGTCACGATGGTTTTGTGCAGTTCTGGGAATTGTTTAATGTCAGTTGTGGTTGAGGGTCCCCAGCCGCCTCTAGCCTGGTCTCAGAGAGGCTGAGAGCTCCTATGAGGATATGACCTCACCTTAGCCAAAGGAGCTCATGATCCTGGGCTTGCCTGGCTTCTGTCTCTGGATTTATGTTCCAAGCATGCTTTTTTGTGGCTTAAGCTATTGTCTTTACAGAGGTGCTTGGCCTCATGGGCATGGGCATCAGGGTGGGCACTGACAGGTTTACCCTTCAGCTAAGAGAGCAAAGGGTCCAACCCACAAACAAGGGTTTCCATGCCAAGTTGGCAGGCTCTACCTGCTATGGAACAGGTGCCCTGGAACACCTGTGCCTCTTGGATGGCAATCGGTTCTCTCTGGGCTCCTGCCAATTGGACCAGCAGGAATTGGTGATCTGTTTTTCCTGTGGCAAGGCAGGCCCAGACATAGCTCTTTTCAGCAAGCCCAACCTCTCAGGCTCTTGGAAAACAGGTGCTTTTCAAGACCCCAGCATTTATGAGGTTTATTCCTGTCTCCTTCGTGGTCAGGACTGAGGGAGAAGGCCAAGGAGGAGAGACATTGACTATTTGGGGCCACATGGGTGAGATTCAGAGAACTCCTCAAAAAACTCTTGATTTG
Organism: Aethalodelphis obliquidens; assembly: GCF_003676395.1. Classification (NCBI taxonomy): domain Eukaryota; kingdom Metazoa; phylum Chordata; class Mammalia; order Artiodactyla; family Delphinidae; genus Aethalodelphis; species Aethalodelphis obliquidens. Next base: position 28,315,668 of record NW_020837956.1, read on the forward strand.
AAGGATGGGGAAATTCACTGTATTGCAGAGGGCAGAGGTGGGAACTGGAGGATGTGACAAAGGCTGAAGAGTGGTTTCCCTTGGGGCAGCAGAGTGGGTGAGGGCAAGGAGTCAGACACCCTGAACAGAGTGGGCAGATGAGCCAATGAGAGTCAAGAGAGCACTTGGTGAAAGACTGAAAGCTTCCCGCTAAGTCAGGAACAAGACAGGATGCTCACTTGCACTACTTCTTTTCAGCCTTGTCCTGGAAGTTCTAGTCAGAACAATTAGGCAAGAAAAAGAAATAAAGCAAATCCAAATTGGAAAAGAAGCAGTAAAACTATATTTGCAGATGACATGATCTTATATATAAAATAGCCTAAAGAATCCACCAAAAAAACTATCATAGCTAAAAAATGAATTCAGCAAAGTTGAAAGATAAAAGATTAATATACAAAAATCAGTTGTATTTCTATATACAATCTGAAAAGGAAATTAAGAAAATAATTCCGTAGATGATAACATTGAAAACAATAAAATACTGAGAAATAAATTTAACCAAGGAAGTGCAAGACTTGTACACAAAAACTATAAGACATTGCTGAAAAAAATAAAAGAAGATGGAAATAATAAATGGAAAAACGTCCCATGTCCATGGATTAGAAGACAATATTGTTAAGATGGTAATACTCACCAAGTATTTACAGATTCAATGATTGTTTTTTATATATATTTACAGATTCAATATATATATATTGAATATATATATATTCAGATTGAATATATATATTCTATATATATATATTATATATTTACAGATTCAATGATTGTTTTTATAAAAATGGAAACACTAACCCTAAAATTCATATGGAATTCCAAGGGACCCTGAATAGCTAATGCAATTTTGAAAAATAAGAACAACGTTGGAGGACTCACACTCCCTGATTTCAAAACTTACTGCAAAGCTACAATAATCAAAATAGTATGGTACTGGGACAAAAATAGACATATAGATCAATGGAATGGACTGAGAGACAAGAAATAAACCCATATATCTATGGTCATTTGGTTTTTGATAAGGGTGCCAAGACCATTCAATTTAGAAAGAACAGTCCTTTCAACAAATGGTGCCAGAGAGGCTATCCACATGCAAATGCATGATGTTGGACCCTACCTCACACCATGTACAAAAATTAACTCAAAATGGATCAAAATCCTAAATATAAGAGCTAAATCTGTAAAACTCTTGGAAAAAAATGTACGGATTGATCTTCATGACCTTGGATTTGGTCATGGATTCTTAGATATGCCACCAAAAGCACAAGCAGCAAAAGAAAAAATAAATTGAACTTCATCAAAATTTAAAACATTTGTGCTTCAAAGGATACCATCAAGAGAGTAAAAAGTCAGACTTCCCTGGTGGCGCGGTGGTTGAGAGTTCGCCTGCCAATGCAAGGGACACGGGTTCGTGTCCCGGTCCGGGAAGATCCCACATGCTGTGGAGCAGCTGGGCCCGTGAGCTATGGCCGCTGAGCCTGCGCGTCCCCAACAGGAGAGGCCACAACAGTGAGAGGCCCGCGTACCGCAAAAAAAAAAAGAGAGAATAAAAAGTCAACTCAGAGAATGGTAGAAAGTATTTGCCAACTATCTGATAATGGTCTAGTATCCAGGTTATATATAGAACTTTTACAACTCAAAAATAAAATAACTCAATTTTAAAACTCACAAAGAACTTCAATAAGCATTTCTCCAAAAAAGATGCACCAATGGTCAAGTGCATGAAAATATGTTCCACGTCATTAGCCAGCCGGAAAATGCAAAGCAGAACCACAATGACGTACCATTTCATACTCACTAGTATGGCTATACTTTTTTAAAAAATTGGAATATAACAAGTGTTGATGAAGATATGGAGAAATTTGAACCATCATAAACTGTGGGTGGGAATGTAAAATGGTGCCCTGCTGTCAAAAAAAAGTTTGGTTGTTCTAAGAAGTTAAAACGCAGAATTAGCCTAAGATCCAGCAATTCTACTCCTAGGTATACGCCCCCCATATTGAAAACAGATTTTCAAACAAAACTTGTACAAGCATGTTCAGAGTGGCACCACTCACAATAGCTAAAAGATAGAAAACAACCCAAGTGTCCATCAGCTGTTGAATGAAAACCAAAATATACACTGTGTGTATATCCACACAATGGAATATTATTCAGCCATAAAAATCTCAGCACATGAAATACTGATACATGCTCCAGGATGGAAGACCCTTGAAAACATTAAGCTGAGCAGAAGAAACTAGACACAAAAGACCACATGTTATATGGTACCATTTATGTTCTATACCCAGAACAGGAAAATTCAAAGAGACAGAAAGCAGATTTGAGGCTACCAGGGGCTGGGGACAGGGGGAATAGAGAATCACTACTTAATCAGTATGGGCTTTCCTTTCAGGGTGATGAAACCTTCTGAAAGTAGATGCTGGTAATGATTACACAACATTGTGAATGTATGAAATGCCACAGAATTGTACACTTTAAAATGGTAAATTTTACATCGTGTGTATTTTACAACACACACACACACACACACGCACGCACAAGTGTATCTAGGACATGATGGGGAACAAGCCCAGCAAGGAAGGTGGCCTTGCCCTGCCAGGCCAAGAGGCCCAGGAGTCACCAGATGATGGGGAACAGGGGGTGATGTGAAACCTGGGGGGCAGTGGAGGATGGAAGGCAGCATGCTTGCACAGCTGATGCTGATTCGGGTTGAGAGAGGCTGCTGGGAGTGCAGGCCTCCCAGGTTGAAGAAGCCCGTGTGTGTTTGCATGTTTCCTGGGAATGATAAGGGCTGCGACTTCTCTTTCATGGCTGCATCTAAACTGAAGACAAGCTCTCCCCTGGTTTGGCAGGAAACATTTGAAACTATTGCCAAGACATCTGTTTCATTTTCTTTGGCAACAAAATCCATCCTGAGAGATAGACTCAAGGCTTATGACTGGGAGCATCCCTAATTCTTTCTCCTCTTCTCCCACAGGAGTTTAAGTAGAAGCTCCCAAGCTCGTGTTTAGAGAGGGTCAAACCGGAGGCGGCTGAGCTGCAGAGAATCCAGCATTTGGAGAGGGAAATGAGCAAAAGTGAGGCGGGCAGGAGAGCAGGCAGCACGACCAGGCGGCGCCCGAGAATGTCCTGACAGTCCGGAGTCTGGGAGCAGAGTCCCTCTTAGGGGACGGGGGTGGAGGAGACCCCTGTTCTCTGTGACCTGCTCTGCTTCTGAAGTGGAGAAATTGGGGGACTCGTTCCAGGAGAGCGAGCATGGGCTTTGGCATCAGACAAACTGGGTTTGAATCCAGTTTGCTTACTCTCTGCATGACCTTGACCTTACTCCCTGTGTTCTCATCTGTAAAAGGGAGAAATGATATCTACCTCATAAGTGTGTTGCTGGGATTAAGTGAGGGGATGCACGTGAACCGTGGCGCAGAGTGTAGCACACTGGAGGGGCTCAATAAATGCTTCTGAATCCTCCAGAGAATTGAGATGAAGAGGCCCTCCAGCCCGGCCTGCATGTCTCTGTGCCTCAGTCTCCGTGTCTTGAACGTGAGGGGGCCTGGAACTGACTTTCTGTGATTTTATGACTAAGAACTGCAGATCCAGGGCTGTCTCTGGGGATTGTTTAAAAGTAGCGTGGCTTGTACACAAGCTGAGAGAAGCAGGGTGCAGGGTATAGACTGAAAAGCTATTGATTCCTCAGCTGAGAGTCAAGCCATTACATGACCACTGGGGGTACCAGTGACAGCTCCTCTCAGGCCATCCCCGAGGCAACAAGACCCAGTCCCACTCTGGGCCAGCCCCAGCTACACTCCTGCCCTCCAACATGCTCCCTGAGTTTCTCGGACCTGTAAAGTCTGGTGAATTATTTAAACATCTAAACATCAGCAAAGCCAGTGGCAGTCAATTGTCATGAAGAGACTGCAAGTCCCACTCATTTAGGAAGTTTAGCACCTTCTGAGGCCGGGGGCCTTGGAGGGCCCTCTGGGGAGCAATATATTCAGTTACTACTGAGTTGCCAGCACCCTTCCACCCAGCACAAGCCCACCGTGCATCACATGCCACTGTCTCCATTTTAGGGAGATGAGGCTATTTGTCTGAGGAGGTTGCATGGCTGGGAAGTGGCTGAGCTGGGGTTTGAACCCATCTCTGTGCTGCCACGTAGACCTGGGTTCCTGTTAACTAACTAACTCAGTCTACTGAGTGGACCAAGCACGGCGACTCCGCAGTTTTTTTTAAACAGCTTTATTGAGAAATAATTCACACGCTGCCTAATTCACCCATTTAAAGTGTACAGTTGAGTGGTTTTCATTACATTCACAGAGTGGCTCAACCACCTCCACAATCTATTTCAAAACATTTTCAGCACCTAAGAAACCCCATAGCCCTTAGCTATCACAGTCCAATCCCCACAGCCCCTCCAGCCCTAAGCAATCATTAAGCTATTTTCTGTCTATATTTACCCATTCTGGGCATTTAATATCAGTGGAATACAAATATATGGCTTTTTATTGCTTGCTTCTTCCCACTAGCATAATGTTTTCTGAACTCATCTGTGTTGTAGCATGTATCATGCTACTTCATTCCTTTTAATGGCCAAATAATATTCCATTGTATGGTTATATCACAGTTCATCTCTTCATCAGTTAATGGACTTTTGGGTTGTTTCTACCTTTTGGCTATTCTGAATAATGTTTCTATGAAGATTCATGTACAAGTTTTTGTACAGACATGCTTTTATTTTTCTTGGGTGTATACCTAGGAGTAGAATTGCTGGATCATATGGTAATTCTATGTTTAACTTCTTGAGAAACTGCCAGTCTGTTTTCCAAAGTAGTTGCAACATTTCACAATCTTGCCAGCAGTGTATGAAGGTTCTGCTTTCTCCACAGCCTCCCCAAAACTTGTTAATATCTGTCTTTTTGACTATAGCCATCCTCATGAATATGAAGTGATATCTCATTATAGTTTTGTCTTGTATTTCCCTGATAACTAATGATACCAAGCATCTTTTCTTGTGCTTATTGGCCATTTTATATCTTCTTTCAATAAATGTCTATTCAGACCTTTTGCCCATTTTTATTGGGTTTTATATTTTTTATTATTGAGTCCTAAGAGTTCTTTATATATTCTAGATACAAGTCCCTTGCTAATGAGTTGCAAATATTTTCTTTCATTTGGTGGGCTATCTTTTCTCTTCTTTCATTGTGTCCTTTGAAGCATAACAGTTTTAAGGTTTTATGAAATCCAACTTATCTAGTTTTTCTTTGGCAGTTTATACTTTTGGTGTCATGGACTTCCCAGCTTTTTAAAGCAATATTTAACATAGAGAAATATGGCCATACCAAAATAGCAAGAGATGTTGATTCTTTTCATATTTTTTCAAGCTCAGACTTTTAAATAATTCTTTTATTATACTCCACTTCATTCCAAAAGTAATTTGATGCCACCTATGAAAATTCAAATAATACAAAAGGATAGTATAAATAAAAAATTCTAGGCAAAAGGAAAATATGTATCAGAAATGAAGCCAAGGGTAAAGCCAGTGTGTAGAATTACATATGTAGAGCCTCCTAGTGACCAAAGCAAAGAGGAAAATGCAATTATTTATAAGATTCACAGGCCCATGAGATAAAAATATATCTGTATCTTAGGGGAAGCATTACTTTTCCTGGCACAGAGTCTGGAAACAAATTTCTCCTATGGCTTCTTTTAAAGGGAGAATATGTTTGGGTTATCAACTAGAAGAGAGCACATGTATAAAATCCCCAATAAACTATCTCTTCACAGCCCAATTTCCTTCCCTTTCTGTTTCCAGATCCACATCTCTTCCTGACAACAGTTCCACCATACATGAAATTGTCCCTGTTGCAGTAATCTTTTAAAAACACGAATATGAGCACTTCCCTTCCCTTCTTGAAATCCTTCAATAGCTCCCAATATTAGCTCCCAATAGCTCCCTTCAATAGCTCTCAATATTCTGGCCCTCGGAATAAAGTTCAAAGTCTTTAACACGACTTACGTGATATTACGTGATATAACCCCAGCCTACAAGAGCCATTAATTTTGAACCCCTCCCGACTCTGGATCTCAGCTTGTCAATGCCTCCACCTGTGAAGCCCTCACTCAGATCTATGTTCTCTTAGTTAACTCACACTTCTAACAAACATGTGTGTTTTTATCAAGATGACAGTAGATTAGAAGCCCCAAATTAAAAACAGTGTAAAAGAGTTGCCACAGGTGGGATACTGAGACTGCCAATTCATCAGCAGTGGAAGACACTGAAAAATTATAAAAAGCAAATCTAAATACACAATAAACTGAGTAATCTGAGGCCATTTAATGTAGGCACAAATACTTCCGCTCACCCAACAGCCCTGAAGATCAGCCTATTATAAAATAAGTTAGAATTTGGACCCTTTACAATGATGAAGTTAATGATAAATTCTTTTCATTGTACTCTGTTGTAAGAAGGCATGAGAATATGGTGTTGTTTAGAATAACTTTCTTATATACTGGTTGATGTAAACATTTTTTAAAAATATTTGTTCTTGAATTAATAAAATATTAGTTATCAAGAAAACTTGATTCTCCAAAACAAAGCCCCCTCATGAGTTTTATTAACTGAAGTTTGATTACAGAGGGAAGGAATGAACACCCTCTAATTCTCTGAACCAATTTTTAAGAAAATAAAGTTTTTAGAAGTACAAGAGAACTATATGTTCCTCAGAGAAAATGCAGATAAAACAAAAGAAAGAAAATTACACATGATCCCACTTTTCAAAGATAATCACTGCTAACGTTTTGAAATATTTTCTTCTATATTTTTACTGGGTACATACATATATATATATATTTTTTTTTTTTTACAAAAACGGCATCTTATTGACAGTTTTGTGACCTTGTTTCTGTCAGTCATGAGGACTTTAATGTAATAAATATAATGGACATCGTCATTTGAATGACTGCAATCTGTGCTATCATTCGGCTGTCCCATGCTTTATGTAACCATCTGTTGGACACTTGGCTTGTTTCTAGTTTTTCTCTTCCTCCTCTGATTCTGCTCTCAGGGTGACTTTGAGGCTGACGCTGGAACCATTCTCTTTGGTGTACTGGGCTCTCTGTGACTTGAAAGCATGATGTATCCCTCGGTAGGGCTGTTGCAACTGGTAATAATGGCGCTTTGTGGCTTAATGAGAACAGGGCTCTATTAATCCTTCTTTGTCTGACCTCAGCCAACTTCGGTCTCAGTAGAAGCAGGATTCTTAGGCCCTTGGGACCCTATTGAGCTGTTGTCATAGTGATTGGTGCCGGGGGTAGGGTCACTGGGCCAACGTCCCTAACCAGACCATCTCTGTCTTAATGACACACTCAGGTCACGGCTGTTCAATCCCAAACTCAGAGAGACACATGACTAACCTGCCGTGATGCCAGCATTTGGTCTGACTGTCCTGAGGCCTGGGGACTCTGAAGGCTTTCTGGGACCTGGCAAAACTCTCCCCAGGAAGGCAGCTCAGCTCACCTGTCCACAGAGCCCCAGGGCTGCTCTGCTGTCACCCCACAGACCTGGGACCACTCCCAAACGATGGCCCAAGCTTCTGCTTCTGAAGTGAACTCTCTCAGATCAGAGAAGGCCCTGCGCAACCCAGCCACCCAGCAAAGCTTCTTGTTACCTGATGTCAGGGCTGAACAACCTCGGAGACTATCGGGTCCACCTCCCCCTCATACAGATGGAGAAACCGAGGCCCAAGGAGCCAGGTCTGATTCCAGACCATCTGGCAAGTCAGGAGCACTGTCTGAGCCAAGCAATCCCCACCCACAGCTCTGAAAGGAACATCTCTTGTAGGACAATTGATATTTTTACAGTATGTTTTTTAGGTTTGGTCTTTAAAAAAATAATACACGTTATTATTATTACCCAAGTAGTCCATGAATACATTTTCCTTGAAAAAATAAAAAAAACAAAATAGAACATTGCAGAGGAGGCACAAAGCCCCTTTGGCCTCTGTCTCCAATCCCAGCTCTCTTCCCTGAGACAGAGTCCTGGTTTGGTAGATATCCAAATCTGACTTTAAAGTACCCAAATCTTATTTGTTTGACTTGGGTGGCTAGAACAGCTAGGGTGATGCAGACCCATGTCCCCAACTGGGCATGAGTCCAGGTGACTCGCAGTGGCTGGCAGGACTGCCCACACAGGATGTACTTCCCTGGCCCCAGGGTGGCAGGGAGTGTGGGACGTGCCGGCACTGCTGTGTCCTCACGCAGCCCTGGGCTGTGACATTCCCCCCATCTTCCTTCCCCATTTCCTGTTTCAGAACCCAAACAGCCTCTGCTACTGGCCTGGATTGGATACCAGGAGTCTAAGCTGAAAAATAGAAACTTTTCTACCAGGTTTAGCAATCTCTCCAGCAGACCGCAGGCCCCAAGGGACAGTGCTCCAACTTTGGGTTCCTGGGCCCATTTGGATTTCCACCCCCTACCCATCCCCGCCACTCCCCACCCCGCAACTTTCCTCCCCAGCATCAGTTCCCTCCCTCCCAGGCATCCAGGACACCACGGAGAAGTTCAGCAGACTATCTCAGTACCCCCTGGAGAAGGAAGAGGGAGGTTTAAAAGAAGAGTTTAAATTGCACAATGATATATTCGAAGCAGTTAGTCTTACATGAGAGAAATTCCGACATTGAAGACAAGTATAGGGTGGAAAGAGGCCTTCCTGGTACACCTACTTCACACCAAGTGGGGGACCTCGGGGGTCTCCATTTTTGTCTCCCTAACCACCTGGGGCCAAGCCTTGCTCCAGGCATTGAGGCATTGAAGCCCCTGCTAAGGAGATTGGCAGGACCTCTAGCCATGCCTGGGAAAGATAATAAGCGTCATGAGAACAACAACAACAGTTTATGGGCTGGAAAATGGACAGCAGCTCTCTTCCCTTGAATTCACGCAGTCCTAACCTTTGAGAACCTACCACAGTTTCAGTGCAAACTGTTCAGGTATCTGAATGCATAGAATCAAATCCAGTAGTTTTTAGGACTTTTTTTTAATCAATGAGAATCTTAATTTTTTTTTCTCAAGCAAAGACTCTTGCCCAGAGTTTTGACATAAAAAAATCAATCAGAGAGGTTTTCTCCAGGCAAAGTATTTTGTTTGGCAAAAGGACTCTAATGTCTGGGGAATCCCCAAGCTGCCTATATCCTTTTTTGATCACCTCTCATCAAAATCAACTTCCTTCTTTTGCAGCTGAGAAAATGGAGACAGAAGGCTCGGGGCCTTGCTGAAACCCCTAGCAAGTCAGCAGCAGATCCAAGATTGCCCCGAACTCCTGGAAAGCTGGCCAGCGCTCAAAACCCAGCACGAGACTTTCCTTAGCCTGAAACGGTAAATTTAGACAAGATCTGGGCTTAGCAGGACACTTCGCTAGTCCAAGGCTGCTGGGGAAGGATGCGGGGCAGGGAGAGATGATGCTGCCGTGGCTACCTTGGCCCAGGAAGTGACCCTTTGCGCCAGAGTGCTGGAACCAAAGCTCATTTACTGCTGGGCTGGGGGAAAATGACTGGGGTTGAGGCCAAGGGCCTCGTGCTGCTCACGGCCTGTGGATCTCATGTTTCTAAGGCCATGCCATGAACATAGAGGGAGCCCAGGGGCCCTGGGATGGGGGATGAGGCACCTCTGAGTGGTGGGTCTCTCAGCCTTGCCTCCTCTGGGCCTCCCTCTTCAGGTGGAGATGAGCGGTGATACAGGCTCAACCCCTTTATGTGACTATGAGGGGGACCCTGAGCTGGACCCCAGACACACTCAAGTGGTTCACATCCCACCCAGAGTCCAGTTTGCTGAGGTCCCTGGTGACGTCTCAGGTCTGCGTTAAGCAGTCACCAATGGGGCACCTTGAGGGCCTAGCCAGGGAATGCAGTGATGAAAAGATACCAGGCTCTGAAGGAGCCCAGACATATGTGGGGACAAACAGAGAACTGGGTACTTCAACACAGTGGGAGGAACCCTTCTATGGTAGGGATGATGGAATATAGAAAGAGAAAGAAGGGACCACTTTGCCCGTGTATGTGGGCAGCATGGAGGAGAGAGATCAGGTAAGCTCAGAGGAACTGGGGTCTTGAAGGATGCCTAGGAGTTTTCCATGAGGAGAATGGGAGGGAGGGGGGAAGGAGAGGAGAGAGACTGGGTATTCTGGGATGACAAAGCAGAGAGTGTCAAAACATGTGAGGGCCAGGACAAGACCAGGAAGAAGCTAGAGTGGCCAGAGGTGGGGTTGGAGCCGTGTTGGGGGGGATGGAGGGGAAAGTCATGAAGAGCTGTAGACATCTGGGTCACATCAAACCACTGGAGCCCTGGGTTTGGTGGGAGTGCTTCAGGGCCCTGAAGCGGTGGACGGGGGGAACAGTTGGGTCACTCCTTCCTCCATTCTATATTCTGGGCCTCCACACAGGAAAAGCTCTGAACTAAGTTCCCAGTGGTTAAAAACGCAACCTGAGGAATCTGCTGTGAGCCAGGCTAGAAGCTCCTGCTGATTAGTCCAGGGCTCTACTTCGTGGCCGCTGCCTCTTGTTGGACTCAGGACCCCTCCTCCCTACCTGGCCGAGCCCTGGAGGGCAGCCACTGATGAACAGATGTGGCCATCGCCTCGCCCACCTTCCCTGCCCAGCAGGGTCCGGTGGGGATGACTTCAGCTGCTGGCTCCCTTGGCTTTGAAGTTGGTGTGTCTCATCTCATTTGCATTTATATCACAGAAGAGTCAGCAGGAACCAAAAAATAGAGCTAGGAAGGAAAACAGTCATGCTGCCCAGAGCAGCACAGAGCAGACCACAGCCCCTCTGGGAGAAGTCAGTCGCCAGACACAGGCTGTGGATGGAATCACTGTTATGGCCCTGTGAGGCCCAGCTCAAATCCTGCCTCTTCCATGCAGTTCTCCTGGGGCCGAGTGGGAATGACTCCCTCTTACTGGGCCTACCTGCATGAGTAATTGTAATGATGATGACAGTGGCTCTGTGTGACGTGAAACTCCAGAGATGCCACTGGCTCACGGGGAACCTTTGTGCAAATTGGGAATAGGCGCCCCTTTCTCTGGGTGCGCACAGCCCTACCCCAGGGTGAGTGGCCCCCACTCAGTCCCTCAGTCACTGCCTTTCTGCAAAGCACAGCTACACGTGTCCCGGCTGAAAAATCGACGGCGGGTATGACCTCTACCTCACAGGTGGGAAAGTGAGGCTATCATCATGCTGTGGGAAGGGTTGTGCTGGGGTCCACAGCTGTTCTGGGGAAGCCTCACCTCCAGCAGCTGCAGACGGTCCCCGGCCAGGCCCAGCCAGGGCTCCAGGCCTTGTTGATTCAAGTCCTGAGCCAGAGACCAGCCTCGGCCGCCGAGTACCACAGCCACACGGGAAGCAAGATGCAGAGCAGGGCTCTCAGCTGATTGTCCAGTGGGCTGCAGCCCAACCTAGGGAAGGAGCAGTCTCTCCACCGGGTCACCGAGGACTTCTTGGCCAGCAGCACACACTCGTTGCCTCCGAGTCACCATCTGCACTCTGCAAGGATTGTTGGTGCCACCAGCTACTCTTTTCCAGCCCTTCGCCTCCTCTACAGGATTCACTCTCTACCACAGGCATCCCTAGACTCACAGAGACCTGTAGCACCCTCCCAAATCATCTCATGGAGCTTTTGCATGCCTTCACACTCCCTCTTCTCCCCAGCCTCCATGGCAGACATCACTGATTGACCACTGTGCTTAGCTCCTTTTATGCCTGGACTGAACCTCAGAATCCTTCTCAACACTGTGCTCTAGGCAGCCACAACAGAGCTATTTGAGTCAGTAGTTACGAGGGACCTATTTTAGCCATCTCTGATGTGTTCAGTGCCCAGGATTAGAGATGAAGCAGTAGGAGGTCAGCAGCAGGAGGGAACTTGTGCGAGCCCCATAGCCAGTCGCCAGCAGAGGCATGGTGAAAAATGAGTGTCCCCTCTATCGCCAGGCCCAGGGCTCTCTCATCCACCTCTTCTGAAATGGCAGCCTGGTGCTATTAGTCAAGGATTTCCAAATGTGTAAAAATGTGCGGGGCTGTATTTTGGAGGTGGGGGTCCCCCCACAGTTAGTGTTGCAGGGCCCCAGGGCCAGGCCTGAACCTCGGGAGGCCCTCATCCCAGGCGTCAGTGCATCGGAAAGACGACCTTCCCCCGCCCGACACCCCACCCCCATGGTAGTTCTGGAGACAGGCAGGGGCAGCAGGGCCCACCTGCCCTTCCCGCACTGGCCCCTGTGCACACATGGCTGAATGTGACCAGAGCAACAGTGGGCCAGGCGGGGGGAGGAGGCACCAGGAAGGGGCCAGGGCCCAGGGCTGACTCTCGGGATGGGCTCAGGGAGCGTTTGCTAACCCAGCAATGCTCCACTTCTAGACTCACACATTGAAAAGAAGGACACAGAGGCTGGCTTGCGGGGGCCCTCACGAGAGTCTAGGCGTTCCAGGAATTCAAAGAAGGTGGGGTCAGCATGGCCCGGGGGTTTCCATGATGGCTTCTGGGAGCTCACGACTCAGCCTGAGCAGAGGCTTGGTCATTCACTCATTCATTCATTCATTCTTTCATTGATTCCACCCAGACCTACTTGTACCTGGCATTGTTCTAGCTGCTGGATACAGCGGTGAACAAAACTGACAAAAACCTCCCTGGCCTCTAGTAGAGGGGTCAGCTGACACATAAGATAAATGAGCGACATGCATGTATGCTTAATGGTGATAAGTGCTGGAAAAGATAAAGAAGGAGAGAGAGAGGAAGTGTTCTGGAGAGGGGCACAGTTTAGACGAGGTGGCCAGGGAAGGTCCCGTCCGCAACAGACCATTGACTGAACCTGCAGAAAGCGATGGAGAAAACCCTGTGGATCTCTGGGGAAAGACCATTCCAGATGGAGGGACCAGCACCCGTGAAGTCCAGGCAGGCACGAGCCTGGTGTGCTAGAGGAGGGGCTGGAGCCCTGGGGCATGAGGACAGGGGTCCGCGGGGTGGAAGTTGTTGGCCTGAGGTCTGGGGGCTGTGAGGTGAGATGGGAGGTGCAGAGGTTGGATAGGGACCAGATCCCGCAGAGCCTCATGGGTCAGTGTAAAGACTTGGGATGTGTAATGTAAGGACTTGTCATGGGTTGAACTGTGCCCCCAGCCTGGCTAAAAGATAAGTCTACATCCTAGCCCCCAGAACCTGTGAACATGAACTTATTTGGAAATGCGGTCTTTATAGAGGTAATTAAATTAGTATTTTGAGATAAGGTCATCCTGGGTTATCCAAATGGGCCCTAAATTCAATAAGTATCCTTATAAGAGACCCACAGAGGACAGACACAGAGGAGAAGGCCATGTGAACGCAGTGGCAGAGTTTGCAGTGATGCCACCACAAGCCAAAGAACACCAGGACCCACAGATGCTGGAAGAAGCAGGGAAGCGTTCTCTCCTACAGCCTCCGGTGGGAGTGTGGCCTCAGTGCCAGGGTTGTGCTGTCCTTTGACAGTCTGTGGCTCCAAGGTACCAGAGGGCAGCAGGCCGCATGTGCAGCCCGGCAGAAGTCTGACAGCAAACACTCCAGCATTAAATCCTTGGACAGCTTCTGATTCTCAGGGCTCCCAGATTCTGAGTGGCTGTGGCTCTCTGGGGGCCAGTGGCCATGCTCATGTCTGAGGCTCTTTGTGGTGATAGGTGGCTTCAAACAAGACTTGGTCCTTTTTCCGTAAAGCAGGAGATGGTGTGCCACAGGAGGGCTGTTTCCTGTCCTGGGAAGATGGCGAAGGTTTCTCTTCCCTTGGCCACTCCCATGGACGGAGGGGCTGATGGCATCACAGGGACACGGGGGCAGGTGGAGACATCGCTCTTCAGTGATGGAGGCAGGCTTGGATTCTGCTTCCTGCATTGTGAGAGCAGCTGTAAACTATCAGAGCCTGGCTGGCAGGCTTCAGGCCCCCAGGGTGGCCATCCTGCCCCTGTGTTCCTCTCTCAGGCTCTCCCCTGCTAGGAGCTGCCATGCTTGCCAGGACTCAGGGGCTCTGTCGCAGGGTGAGTATCGTGTCATGCAGAAAGGGGGAGGGGTTCAAGTAGGCGCAGCCTGAGAACGGCTGAGACCTGGGTGGCCTCCGGAATGTGCAATCTGATCCCCTCTCTTGGGGGCCAAATTCCTCATCGTAAGGTGGGCAGCTAGCTGGCCAGGCCAAGAAGTACCTGTTATATAAATGTTTGAAAATACAGAAAAGCACATGGAAACCGAACATCACTTTTCATCCTCTCACCTATTATAACTATATTTTGGTCTCTTTTTTTTTAACACGTTGGAGAGACATGTCCATTTCCCTTGGTCACCAGCTTGGGGTGCCCTTATGTTCACAATCCGGCCCTCAAGAACTGGTATGAGAATACCTCCCACTCCCACTCTGAGGTGTCCTGCTTCCCGGGGCACTGGGCCGGGGACATTTTGTTATGACCAAGCCTGGTCCTGAGCTCAAAGGTCAGGCTCCCCTTACCTCTTGGCCACTTGGATCATGTCCCTCAAAGTGGTCCTATTCTTGGTCCACTGGTCCTGACATTTTCTGACCTACCTTGGGACCTGGATCACTATCCCTGGTGGCACCCAAACATCTTGCTTCCCAGGCACTCTCTTCTCACCCTGGAACTTTCCTCAAGCTCCTCCCCCATTCCCAGCCCCACCTCCCTCCTCTTAAACATGAAATGGTCTCATGACATGCCTACCTTCCTCGGGAGGACAGGGGATAGCGCCAGCTTACGTGCTTTAGAGATTGTGCCTGAGGGGAAAGCATCACGACTTACTCCCCCCGCCACAGATGTACCTGGTTGACGGTTGTCACGTTTCTATACGGCCGTGTCATTCCTATGTACATATGCTTTTTAAAATTGGGATCATACAATTGCTTTGCAGCCTACTTTTTTCACTTAATATTTTATAGTTCTTTTTCCTTTGCATAAACATTCTTCAAAAATACCGTATCGAAGGGCTACGTCATCACAGAGCTGTATTGTAATGTACTTAATTACTCACCTATTTTGGAGCATCTGGGCTTCCATATTTTTGCTATTCAACGTTTCCTTGATTGATCGCCTTTGTCCATAATTTTTTGTTTGAATTTCTAATTATTTCCTCGGAGGAAATTCCAAGACATTTAAGTTTTCTAGTTAAATATCCTTGATAAGTTCCATGAATGTGTTTATAGAAGGGGTACGCCTGGCTTATTTATATGCTACCAGCAGCCCAGATCTGAGAGGGCTGGTGTCGTGGGTCTGTACCAGCTTATGGTAACATCGGTAAAGCAAATCCTACTATCTAAAAGGAAAATAATGGTATTTCAAAATTAGAACACATGATTATCCACAAAACAGAAACGTTCATAATTATTAAGCAATTTTAAATTTTGGAGGGGTCAGTTATCTGCTTCTGTTGCCTGTTTTTCTAACAAGGTTTTGATGGATTTATTTAAAAATCGTTTTATGAGCTCTTTATCCATGGCTATTGTGACATTTTGACATATGTATTTTACGAGCGTGTTGGTTAGTTTTATGGTTGTTTTTGATGGTTTTTAACATACCAAAGCTTTATATTTTTACACTGTCAAAGCCACTGGCCTTTCCTTTTGTGACATTGTCCATTACTTAGAAAGTCCTTCCTGGGAAATAGCTTCTTAAATGGGTCAAGAGGTTGCCTCTTCCTCTTCTTGGCTCTCTATTTTTGGTAGATTTTGAACAAACATCCTTTTCCCAAATCCCGTTTTCCCTGGAGCATCTGGAATGTGCTTGCTTTTATTTCTTGCTCCCCCCTAAAGGCCAGCGTGCTGAGGCAGGAAGAGGCTCTATGACATAGTGTGATGATCTCTGGATGGAGAAACTGGAGCGGGGAGGTTTGGGCTCTGGAAGTGGCTTGTTTTCCACCTTCAAGGGGGGCGTGCTCTGTTCTAAAAGACGTCTGATCTTTCCCGCCAAAGAAAGGATAATGCTCTTCGAAAACCTCTTCAATGTAAGGTAGCTGCAAGTGAAGACCATCTGTGTATGGTCAGACAGACTCAAAGGGCTTACTTCTGTGCTTTTGGGCAAGATGGTCCTGGCTCCTTGGCAGCCAGAACGCCTGGGGGCCTTGAGGGTCTGTGGGTCCCAACACATGATTCAGCCATTCGTCTGCCATGGGCCCCCTGGAGCCACATTCCCTTGTTGCCTGCTTCTGAAGTGCGTGCACCAAAATTGTGCACCATGGAGAGTTCCCTCAGCTCGAAGCCGGAATCCCAAGTTCTAGCCCCAGCTCTGCGTCCTCCCGGAGGTGGTAAGCTGCCCCACCTTAGGGAGTTTTCCTTCTGCGGAAGGAAGGCTCCAACACCCAGCTTGCAGGGCTGGTATGAGGATTAGATGATCGTACCTTGTGCATCGTCTGTGACACGGGTGGCGTCATGCTGCTTGTTCATCTGATGATAATGAAGCTGTCGCTGCCAAGGAGCAAAGCATCATGGCCAAGGTGGCCAACGTGTGGGGCTGGGACGAGAGCCAAGCTAACTCCGGGACTTGCTGTTATCTCTCTACCATTTGGAGATACTAGATTCTCAGTCCTTCAACGCATCGAAGGATTTTAGGAGAGGAAGTCCGGTGTTGTGGCTAAGCAAATGGCTTTGAAGTTCAGCACTGAGCTACTAACAGTTTCTGGATTTGCCACTTTTAACTCTACGGCCTTGAGCAAATTATTTATCTTCTCTGAGCCTCCGTTTCTGCATTGTAAAGTGGGGCTGTTAGCAGTTCCCCACTTGTAGGGCATCGTGGGGATTAAGTAAAATAATACCTATAAAATTAGGGCAAATATATAGTTATCTTCCAGACCAGGACACTTCTAAGAGCGAAAGGAGGCATTATTAATAATTATCCAGCATCCCAGGACTGTCCCAGGCAAATCAGGGCATATGGCCACACCTTAAAGAAATTAGCGCAGTGCCTACCTGAATATGATAGCAGCCAGTGATACTGAAGTGTGTGTGGGCTGTCTCCACAGCTGGGTGGCTCGTGTCAGAGACAGAAAAAGAGAGCCCTGGATGGGACGGAGGCAAGGGGTGAGGGGCGAGGACTCAGAGCCACTCCGCAGAGGGTTTCGCCAGGGGCAGCCCGAGCCTCACTGAGCCCTCTGCACCCTCTGGGAGGTTGTCCTTTATAGAAGGGGATGGTAGGGGAGCAAGTTCCTTTCCCAAGATCACCTCAGGGGAGGCTCTGCTTGGACTGGCCCCTCTCCACTCTCTGTCCCATGGGATCAAGTTGAAGCCAGCTCTGGACAAGGCAAGGGCTTTGGTTCCAGCCTGGGTCTGGCCCTCCCCTCCTCTGGGCCTCTGGGGCCCATGCAGAGCATCATCACAGTAGCTCTGGAGGTCACAGCTTTGCCCCCCTCATCCCTGAGGGACCCCTCATCTTTCGCCCCTAGCCTGCCGGATACGGAGTGAACAGACACATGGCCTGTGCAATCCCCCTTAGGCCCTCAGTGTACACATGGCCTGTGCAATCCCTCTTAGGCCCTCAGTGTAAACACATTCCTGAACCGGAGCCTGGAGTGACTCAGGCCTGAGGAATGTGCAATCTGATCCCCTCTCTTGGGGGGCAAATTCCTCATCCTAAGGTGGGCAGCTAGCTGGCCAAGCCAAGAAGCCCTGGAGGGCCTCTGCTCCTTCTGAGTGTCTGAGCTGCCGCGGCGCGGTCTGGACAGGCTCTAAGGGAACAAGCTCTTACAGCTGCAGCTTCTTGGCTCTGTTCCCCCGCTTCGGACCCTAGAGCCTTCTGGCATTGGGGGCGGTGGTGCAGGGGTGGAGGGAGTGCTCAGGGATCCCATTCCATGCTCAGGTTCAATGCTCAGACCACAGAGCAAGCAGTCTGAGTCAGCAGTGGTGGGAGATGGGGACAGGCACCCCAGCCTTTCCCAGGCGCGTCCCCTGAGCAGCGGAAGAGAGGAGATGCCTCTGGATCGGGGACTGAGAGAATAGTCTCCGGCTGACTGCGCTGGGCCGGGAGTCCTTGGCCTCCCAGCATAGCCTTCCAGGATGCTGGCTACTTTCAAGGGCAGCAACTCGGAGGGTGGAGTTCTGGGTTACTCACCCCCAGCCTGGTCCAGCCTAGGGCAGGGATTCTCTGGGGATATAGCGCTGTATCCTTATTCATTGCCACCAAGCAATTTAATGAGGAATCTCTTAAGATCACAGAAGAAATCCCTCATTTGATGGCTCTGAGGGGGGCCATTTGCTACAGGAGCAAAACACGGGTTAAGCCTAAGTCTGTGAGCCAGGTACCAAATATGGAAGAAGTCAGAAATTCCAAGTAATGGAACACAGGTCAGAGACGCAAGACCTCTGGCCTGAAGTGGAGACCTGGGCAGCTTGGTGGAGGGCCCAGTTCTGGGACTAGACAAGGCACAGTCACTCACCGTCACCATATATGGAAAAGTGCCTTGCCAATTCCAAAGACTGACCTGCCTTCCAGCCTCCCTGAGACCCCTATGGCCTGGTCTGGTGCGCTGCCACTGCTGGGCCCCCGTGTCATGACGGCCAGGATGGGCAGCTAACCCGAGGCTGGCGGTGCCCATGCCCTTCCTCTGGTGGAGGGCCTCCCGAGGAAGCTGAGCGCGCCTCCTCCCACCGTGGAAGATGGTGGTGGACTGCCGTCCTCGCCGTCCTCGCCCCTGGGCTAGAGTGATGCCTGGGACTCGCGCTTGACAAGTCAAACCCTTCTCCGTGGGGCTTTGACTCTGGAGGGAGTGATGTGAGGCTTCAGAGAGAGGCTGGAAGGACTGGAAACTCCAGCAGTGTCCATCCAGGGGGGCAGGTCCCGGCACACTGTCTGCACACTGTCCAGCTGTCCTCAACCCCTGGCTCCTGCTTGTTCCCAGCCTGGTTCTCCAGCCTCCTGCTAATCCAGTGAGCTGTCTGATATCTTTCCATGAAAATCCTTCTCTCAGTAAGTTAGCCAAAGTTGGTTTCTCTGGTTTGCGTATAAAGGTGAAATGCAACGGATGGGCAGATACCAAGACCCGGGGTGTGAGAGGGCAGGGCTCAGGACAGCTCAGAGGGTAGCCACAAGGCCAGCAGCCCTCCCGTGACTGCATAAACCTTGCTCTCAAAGTCTTGCTTGCTTGGGGTATGAGCAGAGACTGGGGGTGACTAAGGGTCTTGGTTCTGGGGGGAGGAGCTGGCCCTGGGAGCTCTCAGGTTAGACCAAGTGTGGCAGGTGAGCCAGAACGTGGGCAGACACTGAGGCAGGCCCAGGGTCCAGGCTCTGGTGAATGGCACGGGGCTGGGACTCCTCCTTGGCCCGGTCAAGTTAGGCAGGTACCCCATCCAGCCCACAGCTTGGCAGGCACAGAGGGATCAAAGGTGGGGTACAGAAGCAGGGCACGCGGAAGTTCTCAAGAACTGGGAGGGAGGTGGATGGGACAGCAGGGCAGGACCCCAGATGCAGGGCTCACGCCTGCCCGGGCCACCAGCTCCTCATGCCTTGCCTCTCAGTAGGGCACAGAGGCCTGAAGCGCAGGCTCCCAGGCCAGGGCACAGACGCTGGAGGTTCTGACCCTGCCAACAGGGTCCCTGCCTGGTCTGAACCCAGCTGCAGGAGGAGACCCAGCACAGTGGGTGCTTGTTTCTATCTGACAGTGTTCCTCCCTGGAGCAGGGTGAGCTGAGCCCAGCAGACTGAGGTCATGTCTGCCCAGTGACAATCCTCCCACTGTCCCTCTGTGGGGACATACAGCGCCCTCCCAGCCGCCCCTTAGCTGACCTCTTGGGTGACTGTGAAAGCTGAGTGGAGTGGGGGTGGGCGGGTCCCCTGATGGCAGGGGTGGCAGGAGCAGAAAAAGAGGCTGATGTGGGGGGGGGAGGGGGGCCCATCTCTGGGGCCCTCTCAGCTGGAAAATGAGAGAAGTTCAGTGACCATCCCGGGGCATCGGCAGACAACACCCTTGCCTGATGCTCTACCATTTCCTCGCTTATTCAAGCTGCCTGAGAGGGCAGTCCTCCCGCCAGCACCTCTTTCCCCATCCATCCTTCTCTCCTAGCCTCCTCCACACCTCAGGCAGCCAAGCACTCCAGCACCATCCCTGCGGCCCTCCCTCTGCAGGTTCGGAGCCCTGCCCTGCCCCACCTGCGCTGGGAAGGCTGTATCTCCCGGGAGCTGCTCTGCGCTGCCTGAGGCTTCTCCCTTCAGGAAGGCAGTCAGGCAGGTTGGTGGACAGACTCTAAGGGTGGCCCCATGATTCCCCACTCTGTGTTCAGTCCATAATTCCCTGCCCTTGGGTGAGGGTGGGCCTCCTGCCTCATAGAATACAGCAAAGGTGAAGGGATTTTGTAGGTGTCACTAAGAATCTTAATCAGCTGATTCTGAGTTAATCAAAGCAGAGATTATTCTGTGTGGGCCTGGCTTAATTGGGCAAATGCCCTTAAAAGAGGGACCGGGTCCTTCCTGGGCGGAGAGCCTCTCCTTGCCGGCTTGATGGAGTAAGCTGCTGTGTTGAGGAAGCCCACCTGGCAAGGAACTGTGGGAAGCCGCTGAGATCAGGAGTGAAGGACCCTGATCTCCATGCTAGCTGGACCTCCATGCTACAGCCATGAGGAAATGCACGAACTCAGAAGCATAGTCTTCCTCTCATGAGCCTCCAGATGAGAGCGCTGCCCAGTTCACACAAGAGCACAATCTTATGAGACCCTGAGAAAGGATCCGGCCAGGCCACGCCCAGACCCCTAAGAAGAGATGATCAAGGTGTGTTGTTTTAAGTTGCTGAGTGTGTAGTGATGTTTTACACAATAGAAAAACGAATACCGGCAGTGAGGCGGGAGGGTTAGGATGTCAGGCTGGAGCACAGAAAGGGAGTGGGGTGTCTTGCCTTCTTGAGGGTCAGAGTCCTGCTTCCAAGCCCCCACTGGGCCAGAGTCGGCAGCTGGACGAGCCAGCTCTGGTCTGGGCTGGGGGTGAGGGCTCTCGCTGGGGCCTGGTTTCCAGGTTTTGCTGAATCGAGACTGCACAGAGGGGAAGGGGGTGGCCAAGAGCGCATTTCGGGGACACTTCCCTGGGGGTGGGTCCTCTGCAGCAGTATCCTGAGGCCTGGTTGCACCCTTGGGCTGAGCTCAGCAGGAGCGGGACTCCTGTTGGCATGGTCTGTGCATACTGAATCTGCATAATGATTTTCAGTACAAACCCGTCACTGGGCTGCTTGGGGTTCGCTCCCAGCAGCAGCTCCTGAGGGCTGCTTCTGCTCCATGCGCTGCCAGCGCTTGACAGCATCTGTCTTGGTGATTTTTGCCAATCTCCCGGGTGTAAAATCGCATCTCACTGTTTTCATTTGCATCTCTCTGACAACTAGTGAAGTTAACAACCTCTTTGTGAACTTCTGAGTCATTTGGGTTTCCCTTCCTATGCATTCTCTTGATTCCTCTCAGAAAATGACTTTTTGGTTTTTTCCCCTTGAGGTTCCTAAGGGCCCCCAGCTGCATCCAAGGTCAGGTGCAGCTGCTCAGCCCTCGCCTCCTTATCCCCTGGCTCTGCCCAGCCCGGGCCACCAGGCCCTGGGCCTCTTCTGCACCAGTCCCTCAGGTCTGTGTCCCCGAGTGTGGGCTGCGTTCTGGGATGAGCGTGGGTGTGGGATCAGGGTGTTTCTGCCCTAGATAAGGATCTGAAGAGACTATAATAGAAACAGATCTGTAGCTGTCTCTGCACACCCTTTTTACTTGCTTTTTATTAAGCCAGGAAGGAGAGAGAGGAGGTCTGCTGCCTCCCGGGCCTGGCCTCAGTCCTGTATCAGGAGCATTCCTGTGGGACTATGGGTGGGTGACTGGATACGGTGTTTTCTCCTGCTGCAGGGACCCAGGCAGCCTGGTAGACCCCATCCCCCAGAAGGACTACGATTACAGAGAACCAGAGAGAAAACACAAATG
This sequence comes from Aethalodelphis obliquidens, assembly GCF_003676395.1. Classification (NCBI taxonomy): domain Eukaryota; kingdom Metazoa; phylum Chordata; class Mammalia; order Artiodactyla; family Delphinidae; genus Aethalodelphis; species Aethalodelphis obliquidens. The sequence goes on from NW_020837956.1 coordinate 28,337,619, forward strand.
ACCCCATTGAGCCTGCAGTGCCAGCGGGGGCTTCCGGGGCAAACAATGGCCCTCTGTGTCTGGTTTCTCCTGAGGGCCGGAAGCCCCTGGTGATGAGTCATGCAGGATGGGTCCTGCGCCTGCTTTGTTGTGCCGCGGAGCTCCCAGCCCGACGGCGGGTGATCTCATCGAGGAAGATCGACCTCTCGGGAAGCCCTGTCACTGGACAGTGCCAGGAAGCTCGCGGCCCAGTAAGGGCCCAGAGCCCAGGTCCCCCCGCCTTGAGAGAGTTCCTGGAAATGGGGGTCTGTGCTGGGCAGAGCGAGCCAGCCAGGACCCTGTGCTCACAGAGCCCAGGGAAACCCCTGCTTTGTTCTCTCCGGACACAGCACGTGTGAGGGGCCGCCCAGACTCAGCTGTGTCCTGTGGAGTTTCCTGGACTCAAGAAAAGCTCCAGACAAGTGCATAGGAGCATCCCAGGGACGGCCGACCTGGGCCTGGCAGGAAGCCCAGGGCTGGGGTGGTCACCAAACCTCCCTTAGCCTATGAGGCTCGGGAGGGAACGAGGGAGCAAGGAGCCATCCACTTGGCTGGATCCGACAGAGATCTCTGAAACACATGAGGCTGAGGCCAGTGCAGTTATTGGAACCCGGACATTGTTGTTTGTGTTGCTGTTTAAAGTACACCCCACTGGTTGGTACAAAGCCTGGCCTGGAGCCACGTGACCCCACGCCCACTGACCGTGTGGCCTGGAGGAGGGAGTTACTCCACCTTTCTGAGCCTCCGTTTCCTCCTCTGTAAAGGCGGGTGGCAGTACTGTTCAGAAGCTGTTGAGGGCACACCTGAGCTTACCTGGGCCAGCCTCCTGGCTCAGGGCCACCCTCAGTGACGTCAGTCTCCTCTCTCTCCTTCATTCCCTTTGAAGGGAACGAAGCTCTGAAGAAGGTCTTGCTTGGGCTTCCATTCTGGTTCACCTGCCAGAGGCTTAGGGCGTGAACGTGCTCCCTGGAACGCTCACCTCTTCTCCGGATGCAGGTGGTAGGTGAGGCCACCTGCCTGAGCCTCCAGGGGACGAACCTCCCCAGTCAGTCCAAGTCCCAAGAATGGTATCGTTGCCGCCTTGGGCTGGGGTTCCATGGTGAGCGGTTGGTCGGAGCACAGGCCAGAGAGAAACACTGTAGGGATGGAAAGTCCAGGCCCACCGGGCCCAGGCGGAGAGGCCCAGGGCTTGGCCCCAGAAACCACGGAGACCAAGGCCCCTCTGCGCCTGTCCCTCGTCTGAGGGCAGCCCTAGAGCACCTGAGGGGCCGCAGGTGGGACTCCAGGCAGTGGGCACAAGAAGCAGTTCTCAGTGGCCCACCTCCCCACCTCTGCCCTACGCTGCTGTCCAAGATCCTGGAGCACTGCACCTAAGCCATCTTCTTGTGCCCCTGGCCGGGGACCAGCAAGTTACCTAAGGGGAAATGACACGGCGCTGACCGTGCCATTTCAAAGTTTCCCAGCCCGGCAGATCATCATGAGAAACTGGACACATTACCATGGCTTTTACAAGTCCATGATCACCCCGACCACAAAAACAGCGACCTGTGAAGACAGTTGCAGAGTCACACTGGAGAGATGTGAAGAAAGAGGCCCTGCTGGTGGTTCTGACATGGCCACATGTGTGTTACTGACCTGTGTTACACCCTTTCTGGAAGCCCTCCTTCCCCCTCCAACCCCAATGCCAGGGACTGTTGCTGGGACAATACCCCTCACACTGCACCCTCCTGCCTGCATGGGGTAGCAGTTGTTCCAAGAACATGATCTAAGGTTCAGAAGCGTGTGGTAATTTCAGCTTCCACACAGGCCTTAGTCGTCTAGCCCCCGTTGGCCTCCATCTCCTGCCCATCTCCACCTCCCAGTCGACCCTCCAGTGTGGAGAAGCACACTGACACTTCCCAGATGGGCCCTCCTTCTTCTTCCTCATGCCCCCTTCTGCCCACATTGGTGCTATATTAAAACCGCTGATATGGGAATTCCCTGGTGGTCCAGTGGTTAGGACTCCACACTTTGAATGCCAAGGGCCCAAGTTCAATCCCTGGCTGGGGAACTAAGATCCCACAAGCCCCGTAGCATGGCCAAAGAAAAAAAAAAAAATTAAAATAAATACAGTAAGTCCCCTACATACGAACCTTCAGGTTGCTAACTTTCAAAGGTTTGAACGTGCGTTCCATCAACGTCAGGCCTGAGTGAAATTGCAGCTTGCCCTCCGTCTCCTATTACTGACCATCCTTCAGCTCTACCATCTCCCACCTCCTCTCCCTCCTCCAGTCAGTGACTCTTCTTGCCTGTTCACTTGATGCCAGCCCCTGTATGCCAGCTGTTATACTGTACTACTGTACTTTTCAAGGTACTGGACTATAAGATTAAAAACGTTTTCTTTATTTTTTTGTGTTTGTTTTTTATGTATTATTTGTGTGAAAAGTATTATAAACCTACTACAGTACAGTACTATATAGCCGATTGTGTTAGTTGGGTACCTAGGCCAACTTTGCTGGACTTATGAACAAATTGGAATATGAACATGCTCTTGGAACGGAACTCTTGTGTATGTAGGGGACTTACGGCAAATAAAAATAAAATCGCTGATATGTCACAGGAAATATGCAAGGAGCTTGCACAGACAAGAACTTCTCTTAGGGAGAACACTGCATGTGGGTCAGAGGAAGTCTTAGACATGACACCTGGGGAGGCCGCTATGAGTCACACCCAGCCCCAGCAGGTGGTGAGGAGTTTCTGCTGCCTCTGGTGCTTTCAAGTGCTCTTGGTGAGGGGCCAGAGCTGCCCTGCTCTCCTTTCTCCCTTCCTGCCACTCAGCTCTCAGCCCCTGCCCCACGCATACATATTGACCAATATTAAAAGAATATCGATTTACAGTGTCCCCGATTCTGCATCTCCCCGGAGGCCCCTATCCTTAGCCACACCGGACCACCCATGTCTCAGTCGAGGCCAAAGGCACACACCTACCACCCTGCAAACCCACCTTAGCAGCTCTCCTTTGGGAAGCTGGGTGTACAATAGCACTAAACAAATGCTGCTTCTTGTTCTTTCTCCGGCACTTATCACAGCACTCGGCCCAGTGCGTGCGCTCCAGAATGTTTGTGAAGGTCCACAGGGCCTCTTACCTGGGTCAGCAGTGGGCACTTTGTCACACCCCCTTTCAGCTGAGTGTGCACCGACCTAGGCGTGCACTCAGGGGAGGAATGCGTGTGATGACTTCAAATGTCTCACACCAGGTTGACACCCTCTCCTTTACCAGACGTGGTCCCCTTTCTGTTGTCCTTCTTCCTGTCCTGGCCCCAGCGGCCTCTCAGCCCAGTTCAGCCCTCTTGGAGTGTGTCAGCAAATCCTCTTCACCCCACTTGCGATTGCCAGGTTCCTGTCCTCTCTGCTCAGGACGCTCCTGACCTCCCCGCAGCCTCGCCCTGCCAGCCGGCCCCAGGAACAGTCAGGACAGTAGTCCCCAAGCCCAGCTTTCTTGCAGACACGACTCTGTTTTCCAGAAGCAGCCTCAGGCCCACTCCTATCTCTGCTGGCCACTTGCGGCCCCCCTTTGCTCATCTAGCCTCCCTCGCTCTGAGTCTACTGACCTCTCTGTGGCCCCTGCACCCATCCTGCTCAATCCCACATCTGGGCCTCTCCACCTGCCGTGTCCTCTCCTCCCCTCCTGCCTGGCCCACCTAACCGCTGCCCCCTCCACGGCGCAGCTCAGCTCTCAGTCACCCCATATTACCCTCTCTGGCCAGCATAACCTCCGTGATTTTGCCCTTGTCTGCACCCCTGTGGGCTTGACTATTCCACAGAGTTAGGGTCTCTAGGGCCTTGGTCTAATTCAGGTCACCATGAGCACCTCCTGTATGCAGGACACTCATCTAAACAGGCCCCCAGAGTCAGACTGGACACACCCTGTCTGAACACGGACTCTGAGTGTAAAGTTCTCTGGCATCGGTGTTGCCACAGGACTGGGACCTTTGGGGACATTTGCATGACACACGAGTCCAGGCCTGGCCTTCCTCAGGAGTGCTCAGATCTGGAGATAGAGCTTCAGACAAAAGAGGGTGTCGAGAGGCTGTAGACCCCAAACAAATCGGTGCAGGGAATTCTCGGGAACCACCCATCTGGACATCCGGGTGGGGAAAGCTTCATTGGTGGAAATTCCGATCCCATGCTTTGTTTTCCACTGAACACAAGGATGTGACTGACTGTTTTGTGGTTCTGTTTTACACAGAACAGAAACAGAAACTTCAGCCTGCATTGTCCTTCTGGTGATAAGTTCTGCTTCCCAGAAGGCAGGAAATGTTCAAGAAACAGTGTAGGGCTTCTCTGGTGGCGCAGTGGTTAAGAATCCGCCTGCCAATGCTGGGGGCACGGGTTCAATCCCTGGTCTGGGAAGATCCCACATGCCGCGGAGCAACTACTGAGCCTGCACTCTAGAGCCTGCGAGCCCCAACCACTGAGCCCATGCGCCACAACTACTGAAGCCCGCACGCCTAGAGCCTGTGCTCCGCAACAAGAGAAGCCACTGCAATGCGAAGCCTGTGCACCACAATGAAGACCCAATGCAACCAAAAATTAATTAATTAATTAATTAAAGAAACAGTGTAGACTCTGTGATGGGATCAGTTTCCACTTCTGTTATAGAATAAAAAGTCCCTGATTGCAGTGTGTGCCCTGGGCTCCACTGAGGACACTATTCAAGCCTCCCTCTCCTGCAGACTATCTGGGGGCAGCAATAATTGTCGGCACCTGCTACGTGCCAGGCGCTTGACAACACTATAAAGTAGGTAAGACTGTCCCCACTGTAGAGAGAAGGTCATAAGACCGGGAAGTGTCAGAGCCTCTCGAATCAGTCCTGAGGCCCAGGGAGGTCCCGTGTGAAGCATGGAAATTGGGATGCCTGTATGTGACACCAGCAGCAGGAGGGTCTCTGCTGGGAAGTCTTCCTGGAGGAGGTGAGGCTCTGGCTGGTCCTCTGAGGACGGAAGAAGAGGAAGAACAAGCAGAGTCCAGGTAGAAGGAAAAACACAGGCAAAGATTGAGGGAGAGCAACCTGACCAGAAAGAAGATGGGATAGGATGGATTTCAGGCCCTTCCCAAGCGGCTCATCAGGAACTTCTTGGGCATCCCTTTTCAGAAACAGTTATATTTTGAGCAGCCCCTCCTTGAGAGTGGGTACCAGGGGCCTGACAGCCCCTCACACCTTAAATTAATTCCTTAGCTGCTCTTGCCCTCCCTGAGTGGGGTGGGCCTGATGGAGGGGTGGCATTCAGGATGCAGAGGGGTCACAGACCAAGGCTCCATGTGGAAGAGCCCAGGCCTGCAGACTCCAGGCCTGTGGCTGAATAACGCAGGTATTCTGAAGCTCAGGTCTGGAGAGCAGAGGAGGGAGGTGGCACACCTTGGTTTTCTCCCCAGTGCACCCCCCCTCACCTTGTGCTGTAGAGGGTCCTCCAGGGGTGCTGAAAGAGGCTCTCACAACCTTTGGGAACCTGCAAGGTGGGAGCAGAGTGTGGCTGAGGAGCTGGGGAGTCTGTGTGTTGAGGCCAAACAGCATCCTGGATGTCAGAGCTGGAGGAGGAGGAAGTCGGTACTGCTTGGCCTTTTCTGTCTTTGAGACAGTTGATGGATTCACATCAGCCCGGGAGGCTTTGGACTTGGGCTTCCAGCTGTGGGGCTGACACAGTGGTGTCTCCGTGCTTCCTGCCCCCAGCACGGCCTCTCAGGACTACAGGACTGAGTCAGGTAAATATCCCTTCAGATCCTTCACCCTTGGAATGTGGCCTTAGCTCAGCAAATGCATCCCCTGGGAGTGTGAATAGCTACAGAACCAACCCATTGTTCTGGAAGTTCCAGAGAAAACAAAACAAACTCCCAACAATATGGGGGCGAGGAGGGAGCACGGAAAGGGCCGGCGGGGTCTTTGTCCTTAGGCATCCAGACGTTTACATTTTCCACACTAATGAGCTGGGAAATAGCTGTTTTTATGCCAGTAATAACAACCAACACCCCCTCCACGTTCTCATTTAATCCTGGCCAAAATCCAAGCGAGGCCAACACGAGCAGAGCATCCCATTTCAGAGCTGAGGGGACTGAGATTCCAAGAGGCCCTGTGACTTCACCAGGGTTAGTGGACGCCAGAGCTGGGATCCGAATCCAGTGCCCCAGCTTCTTTCGAGCCCACCTTGGGGGGGCCAGCTGCACCCATGCAGGGATAGGATTGGACTGAAGGGTCTTGCCTGTTTCCCTCGAGCTTCCCAATGTGGAGTTTGCTGGATGAGGAAGCAGATTCTTTTGTGAGGCCAGCCTTGCCCGGTACTGCCTGCCCCCAAGTACTGCCACAGAAAGGCAGGAGACAGCTGAATGGGGCTGGCCGGACCATTGTCCCCCATGCACCCAGGCTGGCCCGGCTCCCTCTCTGTAGCTACGTATTTCACAGCCGTGCAGTACTCACCTCTTCCCGCTGGTGCCCTGGCCCTGTGTGCCCTGGGAGTGAGGCCTCCCACATGCCCTCTCCAAGGCCAGCTCAGCCTTACTCACCAAGCCTCGGGCCCTTCACAGGGGTGGGAAGAAGAAGGTAGCAACGGAGGAGCTGCTCATAGATAATTAGCGATGGGTTGACTCTCCTCCAAAGCTATAAGATTTTCGTGGACTGACGTATATATTTTTTTAATTAATTAATTTTATTTATTTATTTTTGGCTGCGTTGGGTCTTCGTTGCCGCACGCGGGCTTTTCTCTAGTTGCGGCGAGCCGGGGCTACTCTTCGTTGCGGTGCGCGGGCTTCTCATTGCAGTGGCTTCTCTTGTTGCGGAGCACGGGCTCCGGGCGCGCAGGCTCAGTAGTTGTGGCACACAGGTTTAGTTGCTCCGTGACATGTGGGATCCTCCCTGACCAGGGATTGAACTCATGTCCCCTGCATTGGCAGGAGGATTCTTAACCACTGCTCCACGAGGGAAGTCCATGGACTGATATTTTTAGCAGAAAAAGAAAAACTGGCTGAACTCATAAATTGTGATTTTGCATGCTCGTCTATTTCCAAAGCTCACTGCTACATAACTAAGAGCTTGTTCTTTGATTACGGCCATTTAGGAAACGGAATTCTAACAGGCTTGCTGGAGCCTCCCAAGCCTCGCAGTTTGCACCAAGAAGCCGCGTGTGACAGCACTTCCATCTGGCAGGTGGCCTCCCTGGAAGGCACTCAGAAGTCTGGAGAACCGAGGCATAAACAGAAGCACAATTAATCAGTGCAATTGTTTTCCCTGCTGTGAACGTGATACTTCCCTGAATTTTTGAGGGCAGCCCGCACGGGAGAGACCTGGCTTGGCGTTCTCTGTGGCATTCGAAACAGCACTGAACGTCCAACCTGCTTTGATTTCTAACATTGATCTTACTGCTCACATTTCGTCTCCTGGAAAACTCAACCGTGAGCCAGACCGACACACAGCAGCAAAGGCTTTGCTCCGCTGGCTCTGACTGGGGCGGGAGTGCTGGGTCCCCTGAGAAGCCTGAAGTTACTGGCTTTGACTAGAGACTCTCTGGAACCTGGGTTGTGCCATTGTTATTTTTACGAGAAAATTACTTGTTTTTGTTCCTCGCAAACCAGAAAAAGGAAAATAACTTAAGCCAAGAGCCGAATAGGAAGGGGAAACCCATTAGCTCCTTACTGAGTTAACAGCTCTGAGCTGTCAATCTGCTTGAGCCCCCAGAAGCAAGAGCCCCGGAGGCGGTGGCTGCTTTAGAACTACTGGTCTACCCTGACTTGTCCTTTTGGGGGAATCTCGGAATCTTAGGTTTTCAATCTACAAAACGGCAACTCAAAACCTGTTGAATGATGTGTCTCAGGATTAAAATGAATGAGTCGGGGTTTGGGGTCTCCCTGGGAAGGACAGTGACAAAGCACACCTCCTAGAGAGACCCAGGGCGCCATGGGTGCTGGTGGGGAGTCCCAGGGCTGAAGAGGAGAGGGTTTTTCTATGGGAAGGATGAGGTTGGTGCTTCCCCCACTGGAGGACCAGACAGGATCCTGGACACCCTGGGCCTCTTCTCCTCAGGACCCCAGGGCCTGGCTCCTGGACCCGAGCTGGTAGAAGCCCAGGGGCAGAGGCTGGCCACACCTCAGGCAGGTTTTCCTCTCCCCAAAGTGTCTGGGCTCCCAAACTGCCCCTCCCCACCTATCCCAGCCCAGCCTCAGGAACGAGGGGCCCGATCGCCCAGTTTTGTATTAAACTTCAGGAACCTGGGTTACCGAGAGGGATTTGCATGTTCACTTACACACCTAACACTAGGAACCCAGCCCCATGCGAGGGAAGCTTTGGGGTGGGGCCATCTTCTGTCTGGGGCTTGGGAAGTGGGGGAATGGCGGAAGGGCTAGCGGGGATGCCACGCCTGGATGGTATAAGCCCCTGAGGAGAGGAACCCGATGTGGCCTCTGCTGTGCTACCCCGGCATTAGTAGTTTATGGTTGTTCTAACCAATTACCACAAACTGGGTTGTTTAAAACAACAGAAATTTAGTCTCTCACAGTTCTGAAGACCAGAAGTCTCCATTTCATTGGGTATCAAGGTATTCAGGCCTGTACACCCTCCGCAGGCTCTGGGGGAGAATCTATTCCTTTCCTCTCCCAGCTGCTGGCGGCTGCTGCCACTCTCAACTCTTCAAAGCCAGCACCCTCAAATCTCTCTCTGCTCCATCTTCACAGTGCCTTCTGCTCCTCTGTGTCACGTCTCCCTCCTTCTCCCTCCTGTAGGGATACGTGCAACCGCATTTAGGGCCCGCCTGCGTAATCCAGGATCACCTCCCCATTTCAGGATGCTTAATCACATCTGTCAAGACGCTCTTTCCAAACAAGGTAACTGTTAGTTTCCTAGGGCTGCCGCAACGAATTACCACAGTCATGGTAGCTTAAGATAACAGAAATTTATTCTCTTGCAGTTTAAGTCCAGAAGTCCAAAGTCAAGGTGTCAGCCGGGCCGTCCTCCCTCCAGAGGCTCTAGGGGAAACCCCCTCCTTGCCTCGCCCAGCTTCTGGTGCTCCTGGTGCTCCTTGGCTTGTGGCAACATCACTCTAATTTCTGCCTCTGTTTTCACATGGCTTTCCTCCCTGTGTGTGTCAAATCTCCTCCTTTTCTTATGACACCTGTCCTTGGACTTAGGCCCATCCTACATCCAGGATGATCTCATTTTGAGATCCTTAACTACATCTGCCAAGAAATTATTTCCATATAAGGCCGCATTTACAGGTATCAGGGATTAAGGCTTGAATATATCTTTTTGGAATACTGTTGAACCCACTATGGTGACACTTAGAGGTTCCAGGACTGGCTATCTTTGGGGAGACATTATTCTGCCTACCACATTCCTTATGCTTTCATGGCCACCAGTGGGCCCTGGCCCTGGGGGCTGTGGAGTCGTGGATGTGCTGGGTGACAGGCCGGCTGCACAGGCACTTTTTTCCCCTTGGGGCATGGCAGGGAGCAGTTAGAAGTGCAGGGGGCAGGGCTGCATCCTCAGAGCAGTGGCTACCTGTGCCTGACTCCTGGGCAGGGCCCATGTCCCCTGGGTGGGCCAGCCTGGGAGCTGATCCCAGGGCTCTAGTTCCCGGCTAGAAATGGAAGGGAGGGAGCTTGTGAAGGTTATAATAATTTGTACCATTTATTGAGAACCTTCTATGTTCTAGGTACTTTTCTTCATTGTTTCATTTAATCCTCAATAATTCTGACCATTTTACAGACGAGGCTACTGAGGCTCGAAGGGCTTTAGTGACCTGACCCAGATCTCACAGATACTAAGTGATGGAACCAAAATAAGAACTCAGGTTGGGTGGAGGACGGGGTCCTTTGTTTTTTCATGACATCATGCTGTCTCGCTTTGTAACAAACTTAGAGCTATAAATCACAGGTCTGGGGTGGAGGAGGGTTGGGGACATAATTTCAAACTCTTGGGGCTATACCAAGACCTGAATCAGAAGTTTTTGTAGTCCCATGGCCTGGGTCGGGGATGGCAGGCAGCAGTGGGAGAGGGTTCTGATGGGAACAGAGGTGTTAAAGAAATAATTATTGCGTCACTTGTTTAAAGAATGGGACAGGGGACTGCCACTGTGGTGGGGTTTTGTAATAGGGAGAGAAATTGGGCTCAACTGCCAATATAAGGAAAAATGAGACTTTATAGCTAAGAAGCAAGGGCTGTCAGGGGATGGAAAGTTACTAAGAGGAAGCATCAGGAGTGATGGTAAACTTACCTAAGAGGATCCTTGCTGGAGGCAGGTCAGGGTGATCACACACCACCTGGGGGTGGCCAGGGGGATGAGGAACCCCAGCAGATACTGAAGGTGATCAGACTTCAAGGATGGGGGATGCTGGCTAAACCGACTTAGCAAGATTCTTACTAAAATTGGATGAACACAGAAACCAGGACCTAGTTGAGAGGAGAGTCCAGAAGAACCTGACCAGAGTTTGGTGAAAGAGAGACTCTTATCAGAAGAAAGTGGCCCCAATCGGGAAATCTTGGTGTTCTGAGCTGCAAGAAGGTCACTGAGCCGGGAAAGAACCTGACGGGAACCACGTAAGAAGTTGGCCGCAGAGCCAGGCCTGAGCCGTGCTTCCCAGGCCTCGCTCCCTGGGGCCCGGGCTGCCCCACCTCAAGGAACTGGCTTCAGGACCAATTCAGCACTTGGCAGAGGGAGGAAAGGGCTCTGGGTGTGAAACCAGAAGTCCCAGGCCTGGCTCTTATCGGCTCTGTGACTTTAGAAAATGGCTTAACTCCCCTGAGCCTGGATTCCTTGACAGTAAGATGAGAAGGGCACGGAGCAGACACGCAGGGATCTGGGAGGGGCCGAAAGCCTGCAGTCCTGTTCTCAGCGTCTCTGTCCTGCCGAAGGAGAAGCCACGCAGATGGAGCCCGGGACTCGGTAACCTGTGCTTTGTCCCAGTCCCCCGGGAGTGGCACTGCCAGGGCTAAGGGCGCCCCACTAAAGACTCGCTTGGGAAGTTGCGGTTAACATGGGCCCAGGGCAGGATCACAGCCTCCTTGTGGGCCAGGATGAGGGTCCTGCCAGGTCCAGGAGGGGAGGAAGAAGGGAGGGAGGCTCTCCGTTGTCCTGTCTCTTCACCAGGACGGGGTCCTAGGGGTTGGAGGGACTGTTGTTTTCAATCCGTGGTTCCAGACTCAGTTTGGTGAGTGACCCGTGGAGAGAACCAGGGCAATAAAGTCAGAATAGCTCAGGCACAGGAAAAAGGACACAAAGATGAACAATGTGGGGCGTGTTCAGGAGGAAGAGATGGGATCTGGGGCTGGGCTGCTGGGCAAGCCTCAGGCTCCAGGGGTCTGGAAGTGCATGGTGACCCGGGGGCTCAGGCTACGCCGGGAGGAGAGGGGGCCCGGGCCCAGAGGTGGACAAACACAGAGGGACAGGGGAAGGGGAAGGCCTGAGAAGAGGGGCTGCAGCCTGAGGAAGGGGCTTCCTGTGTGAAGGGCTGAGGAACAGCTCTCTCCAGAGTCAGGCCTCAGTTTTCGTCACTTTATTAAGGGGCCGAGATGCCTTTCTGTTCTGACCCACGTTGACTTAGCCGACGTGGAGCTCGTGCCGCATGCAGGCCGGGCTGTTGAGTCGGGGAGAAGGAGACCGGTCCCTGCCCCCAGGACCCGCACCCTCCCCGGTGGCCTCACTGCTCCCGTGAGCACAGGTGAGCTCTGCTCTCACCTTGAATTCTACAGAATGAAATCCAAGCCCCCCGCTGCCCTCCTCGGCCTTACTCCCCACAAACTTCTCCAGCTCAGGGAGCTACTGGCTTCCAGGCCTCCAGGCCTTTGTCCGTCTGCTCCTCTTTCTGAAACAGCATTTCTTGTCTCCTTCCCCAGCAGAATCTTCCTAAGCTCTCAGGACTCAGTTCAGCATTTCCTCCTCTGGGAAGCCCGCCCTGCTCTCTCAGCCTGGGCAGCCCCCAACCCCTCTCCCCCCATGACAAGCCTAGAAACACTGCAAGGTAATGAGACATTTACCCACCTCTCTCCCACCAGCCTGAGCTTCTGAGGCCTTGACGGAGCCTCTCTGTATCTTCACCCACCCAGACCAAGCTGGGCCAGGCTGAGAGTAGGTGTCTTGAGAGCGTTTCTGGATGAGCAAGCTGAGGGGTGATCTTTCGGAGGTGGTGGATGGAGGAGAGGTGTTTCACTTGCTCTAGGGCTCCATAAAGCCGGAAAAATACATACCTCAGGGGTCATGATGTGATTCTTTAAAATGGAAGCAGGACTCCAGATTCGGGTGTCTCGCCAGAAAAGGAAGGAGAAAACTCCCCTTTCACACACTGCAGGAGCTGGGGTGAGGGGCACGGGCCCTGGGGTGTCAAGAGCCCTGGAGGGTTTTGTGGCTAGGGAGCGTGAGTGTGGGATGGATTTGGGGTGGGAGTCCAGGGCGGCCCCTCTCGTAAAGGGCCAACCTGGGACTTCCCTGGCGGTCCAGTGGTTAAGACTCCGCGCTTCCAATGCAGGGGGCACGGGTTCGATCCCTGGTCAGGGAACTAAGATCCCACATGCTGCGTGGTGAGACCAAAGAATACAATTTAAAAAAAAATTTTTTTTTTTAAAGTAAAGGGCCAATCTTTGGCTTGCCTCCCTTCAGCCTGAGGCCTGAAAGCCCTGAGCAGGGGCCATGGCCAGGTTAGAGCTCCTCCTTAAAAACCAGGTTGAGGTTCCCGACCTCAGGGAGGGAGACTCCCCTCCACCTTTCCGTCTTTCCTGGAATTAGGTGGAAGGAGGGGGCAAATGCGGAGCAGGGCAAGATTTAAGGCACGCGTGGGGTTTGGCTTCTTGGTTGCTCTACAGTTGAGCCACAGTGTGGCCTGGGACTTGAGGGCCCAGGGCCCATTGCCAGGGACACAGGCAGAGCGGGGCCCATGGTTGGGAGACAGCGGACCCCCTCTAGGGTCAGTGGAATCGGGAGAGGTCTCAGGAGCACTTGGGGCTGGTGGCCGGAGTGGCATCTCCATGAACTTAGGGACGTGGTAACCGAGCAAAACACAGATTAAATTCAAATTTCAGATAAACGAATGATTTTTTTTTTTAATGTAAGTCTGTCCCAAATACCGTGTGAGATCTACTTAGACTAAAACAATTATTTGTTGTTCACCTGAGATTCAAATTTAGCTGGGTGTCCCGTATTTTTATTTGCCAAATCTGACCACCCTATTTAGGGGTCAGCCTGGTCTGAGGGGCAGTGGGGCCCCCAGACCCTTTTACAGAAAAACGTTTCTAAAACAAACACTACCCCCAGCAGCTTGCACAGAAAAACAAAACATGTAACTTCCTGAGAACACGTTATCGTCTGAAGGTGGAAGTCTGCGATTTTGAAGGAAAAAACAGTTTTCTGCTGAGGAAGAGTGAGCCACAGGCAAGCTGAACAGGGCTCTCTGGCTTTGGGGGTTGGGTGGACATGGCCCCCTTCTTCCCTCTTCTCATGTCCATTCATCCGGCTGCCCTGGGCTGGGCCCTGACTCTAGGTCTACCAAGAGCCCCACCAACCATGCCACTGCTGACCACCAGCCTTCTGACTCCACTGCCCAGAAGACCCACTGTCTCCCAACCACTGGCCCAGCTCTGCCTGGGTCCCTGCAAGTGGACACTGGGGTCCTCAGGTCACAAGCTAGACCGTAGGCTAAGCTTTAGCGCAGCCAATACGGCCTCTTGGGGCCCTGAGGCTGGCAGGCCTTGTGCCGGTAGAATGGGTGTGTGTCCCTGGGGAAGTTTTCCCCTTGAGCTCTGGGGCTGAGAGCTGGGAAAGGCCACCTTGGCCTGTTTCCCCATCAGTAAAGGGGCTCTTTGAGAGAAGCACCGTGTCTTACGGCTCCCCATCTGTCCTGTCCCCCAGCACAGGGCCTCGCCTGTCCCACCAAGTGTGGAACAGATGTCCCCCTGGCAGCTGCCAGTCCCAGGCCCTGGGGACAGGCTGCTGTGGGACAGAGATGTGTGCAGGGTGTGCTCAGGGTGACCAGGCCCGGGGGCCTCCTAGTGCAACCCCTGCTTCTTCCCTCGTCACCTCATCCAGTCTGCACACGGCAGCAGGGTGTCCTGCTAAAGCCCCACAGCTGGTCTCAGCGCTCCTTTGCTCAAAACCCCGCTAGGGCACGCATCTCACAGAATGAGTGTTGAGGTCCTGCGGAGGCCCACACAGCCCGCACTCTGCCCCATTACCTCTTGACCTCAGCTCTCAGAAACGTCCCCTTGCCAACTCGGCTCTTCTTGCTGGGCCCTGAGCCAGCAGGGCGTCATACTCGCTGTTCCTTTTTTCTGGAATGTTCTTCCCCACAAGGTTCACCTCTTTCAAGTCTTCACCAAATGTCTCTTTTCCTGACCTCCTGAGCACCCTGTTTACCTTACCTACCACCAGCCCTACCTTCCTCTTTCTCCACAGCGTGTCTCACCGCCTGGGATTGCCTTAGGTTTGGGGCTTCCCGCCTGTCTCACCCGCTAGAATGCCCGCCCCGTGAGGGCAGGATTCACATCTGCTCCCAGGCCACCGGGGCACCCAGCAGGCAGGCAGGGTGGGAGGGGCCCAGTGGCCCAGAGAAGCCCAGCGCTGGAGGATCAGGTGAGGCAGGGCTGGATCTGCCACTGCCCATGGGGCTGACTGTGCAAATGAACACCAGGAGCCCCTCTCACTGGGGAGCAGGGGCCCCAGACACGTCTTCAGGGTCAAGTTCAACCTCCTGAGGGCTGGGTGAGCTCATGTCAGGAGGGACTCCCCTCTTCTCTCTCCTGAAGCTGCTTCAAACCTGGGACCCCATCCCACCGACATGGAAAAGCCACTGGAGGGAGGCCCAGCTCACCCCTCCCTCCCTTCTCCTCACCCCCAATCCCAGTGGGGTGAGAGGGCAGGGTCACAGGTCAGGGAGTGACCTTTCCAACTTGGGGTCAGTCATCCTGGCAAACTGAGCACAAAGCCAGCCTCTCCGCATCTGCAGGAGGCTGTCTGGTCCCAACGACATTCCGAGCATTCTTTGGGGTCCTGTGTCTGGAAGGAAGTGGGGCTTTGTGCAGTAAGGAAGTGTGAGACTGACTGCGACCTCTTTGTTCCGCTGCCAGCACCGCCTGCCGTCCTCAGGCCCCACTGTCTGGCCTGACGGAACCAGCTGGGGTGAAGTGGGGGTGAGGACAGAGGGCCCTGGGGCTGGTGCCCTCCTGCCGCCCTGCAGGCACGCAGCCCCTGCCAGGCCTTCCTTCACAGTGCCCTGCTGGGCCTGGCCTTGGACAGTCTGGTAGGGATCAGGTTGAGGGCCAGGCCAGGGGCCCCAAGCTTATTCCAGAAACAGTACCTTAAGTGGCCTTCAGCTTGGCCTGTGGGGAGAACTTGAACCCAGGGGTCACCCACATTGGTTTGAATCTTAGCACCGGCACTTACTAAGGAGATGGCCTTCTCCCAGTGATGTCCGCTCTCCAAATCTTAGTTTTGTCATCTGTAAAATGGGCTAATAACACTCAACAGATAGTGTTATTGAAAGGATTAAGTGAATATATGTAGTGGTGCCCGGGATGGTTTCTGGCACAAGAAGGTACCTGATAAATGTGAATTCTATGGTGTCAGGAGATTCTGAGAGGGAGACAGAGCAGGAGAAACTCAATCCCTATCCTCGAGGGCTCATGGGATAGAGGAGCAGTGAGGAGACCTCCAGGAAGAGGAAGGGAGACCTGGGAGGGGTGCCCATGCCGGGGTGCGGGTGTGCTGGGGGTGCCCCAGCCACCTCCTTTTCCTGGACCAACAGCTCCTCATGACTCAGAGGGCACTCAGGCAGCTGGGGCAGAAACACAGAGAGCTGAGGGGCTATCCTGTCCTGGTCCACACGGGCAGTTCAGAGGCCGGGCAAGGAAGGACGGGGCTCGTTCAAGGATGTCAGTCCAGGCACTGCCTAGGACTCTGAGAACCCCACACAGGCGCGGTGGGGACCACGGAGGGTGAGTCTGGCCACCACAGGAAGGCCTCCCTGAGGAGACCGCTTCCAGTCAGTGGCAGCACGGGGCAGAGTGTGGCCTGGGGGCTGCCGAGGGTCCCTGTCCTGGGAAAGAGGCCACGCCCAGCCCTGAGGGCCCAGAGCTTCTGGGGGAGCATTTGCTAGCTGCCTGACCTCGGTGAGTTAAGCTTTCTGCATTAATGAAAGAGGGTTCTCAGAACCACCACACCCAGCGGCACTGCCTGCGAAGCTGCTAGCGCGGAGCTCCTGTCACAGACTGCGGCTGGTTGGACTGTCCCTGCAGAAGCCTTGGCCTAAGAGGGAAGAGAGAGCCCCTCAGTCCAGGCCCTGGCTCTGCATCCGGCTCACTGTGTGGCCGCCAGCCGGTCTCTGGCTCTCTCTGGGCTGCGCTTCTCCCTCCATATGCCGAGAGGAGTGACAAAACCCCTCCTGTTCTGGCCTGCTGGGTGGCCTTGCCTTGTCCCCAGGGGACCCTGCTCGTGCAGGTGGAGCCAGGTCAGGGGTTCCACATTCACCTTCCAGTGGGACAACTGCCGCTGGTGTTAGACGTGCCCCAGCTGCAGGGCATGCTGGGAGGATCCCATGGGGCATGGCTGGCCCGCCTGGGGAAAGGGGCAGTAGCCCACTGCTGCCCATTCCAGGTGTGTCTCAGGCTGCGATACCTGCCAGGATCAGGCCCAAACGGCACTGCTGGGTAAGGGTGTGGCATGTGGCAGGGAGGCCCCCTCTATCGACATCAGTGATTGTGGGGAGGGGGGTCTGGCAGGGGCCAGGGCATTCAGAGGGATCCCTAAACCCTAGGGCAAGTGCACAGGAGTGGCAGGGAGCAGTGGCCTTGGAAAGGTCTGCTCAGTCTGCTGGAGGAGTCATCGGGCGGGGGTGAAAGCAGGCTGCAGGCCGGGGGCTGCAGCCACGGAGAGAGGTGGGTGTACGTGCTGTAATCGCAGGCTGCGTGTTCAGAGTCCTGAGCTGGGCATGGCCCTGCCCCCAACTTAATCCCTGCTCACACCCGGCACTGAGCGGGCAGCTAGCCCTGCTCTGGGGCTCACAGTCTTAGGCTGTGAGTCTGCTGGCTCAGTGAGCTGGGCGTGGGGAGAGGCCTGCCCTCCTCCTGCGTGCAGGCTCAGAAGTGCTCAGAAGAGCACCTGTCCTTTGCCGGACGCCACGGCCCTGTGTCTTCCCGTAGAGAACGCTGGGCCTGCTGCCGGGAAGATGTGGGAGTGACTGGCTATCTGGAGCTCCAGCTGCAAAGTGAGCTCAGGGCAGGGCCACGGTCTGAGGCTGGGCCTGCTGCTGTGCATCTCCTCTTCCTGAGCCCCCAACGAGCAGGATGTAGCCCCGATGCAAATGACACGAGGCTCCCCGTGTTTGCTTGGGATAGCAAGTTTGGACATAACAGGACATACTTTGAGAGAGAAGTGATGTCATTGAACTCCAGCAGCTATTTCATGGAACCCCGGATGGATTCAGGAGTCTCAAACTCAAATGTGTGTATGACTTACCCAGAGGGCCTGTTAAAACAGATTCCTGGGCCCAACCGCCAGAGCTTCGAATTCAGCAGGTCTGGGGTGGGGCCTGAGACTCTGCATCGCTAAGATGTTGCCAGTTGTTGCTGATGCTACCAACCCCACACCCACGATGAGCGGCACCGTCTAGATCTCTGCTGCTCAGTCACCAGGGAGCTTGTTAGAGGCGCAGAATCTGCGCCTCTGCCAGCCTCTGAGTCAGAACTTGCATTTTAATAAGAGCCCAGGTGATTCCTAGGCTCGTTCAAATTCACTGGGCAGTGGAACGGCGCTGTCCATTAGAACCTTCTGAGATGACAGAAACGTTCTAGACCTGCACTGTCCAATACAATAGCCACTGGTGACGGTTGAGCGTTTGAAATTTGGCTCAAGTGACTTAAGAGCTGAATTCTGTGTTCTATTTAACTTTAATTTAATTTAAACAGCCGCAAGTGCCTAGTGGCCTCCATTTGTCACCACAGGTCTAGAGTGACGCAGCTCTGAGGGCCTGTAGATGTTGTGATTGTGTAGATGGGACAAAGGTTCAGAGAGGGATCAGAACCTGCTCCAGGTCCCTCAGTGAGTCAGTGACAGGCTGGGACCAGAAAAATGTCCCTGGGGCTTTGTACCAGCATTTTCCCCTCTGCAGAGCCCTGCCACCAGAGTCCCAGGATTCGCGCGCAGAACTCCCTGAGAGGCTCGGAGGAGAAAAGGGGGAGGGAATTGGGGGTTAGAACTGAAAGTGACCCCCAGTTTGCAGCTTGGACCCTGGGCGACAATGGTGCAACTTGGTGAGACACGGCCGCGGTGCTCGGGGATGGGAAGACGAGTTCAGCCCTAGAAGGTGCAAGTTGGAAGCCTGTGGAGTGGGCAGTCAGAGGTGTCCAGAGGTCCTGGGCTGCAGCCCCACGGAGAGTGCAGAGAGGGGCCAGAGGGTTGGGTCCCCCGTGCTGTGCACACCTGCTGTCCCCCACCAGGCTCCTTGGGACGCGCTCCTTCAGTCCCCTGAGGTTCCCGTGGGCCCTGCTTGCAGCAAGGGGTGATGTTCGGCAAACAACCGACGTCCCAAGCCCCTGTGCCCTCGCCCTGCACCAGTGTCTGCAGCTTAGAAAGGCCCTGGAGGCGTCACCTCCCTAGACCTCTGACTCAACCCAGCCTGTCTGGTGCCCGCTTGTCTGATGGCCCGAGGAAGGGGTGAAGTGAGGCCAACTCAGCAAACCCTCGCAACACAAGTTCTGCCTCTTCCACACCTCTATGCTCAGTGAAAAGAGGTCCAAAAAATGCCTCGCCACACACAAATAGAAAGACTATTTCTGGAACCAGATAGAGAGTAAAGTGGCAGGGCGTCGAGGATCAAGGAGGGACAGGCCTGCTTACCAGCAGCCCTGAGGGGACCGAGGGCTGGAGAGCGGGCCAGCTGGGGCCGTGGAGGCAGGTGGGCCCCACGTGAGAGGACCTGCAGAGTCACAGCTGTCCACCCGCAATGGCTGTCCGAGAGGTGGTGAGCTCCCCATCATGGGAGGAGCCCAGGCCGGGACTGGAAAGCAGCCATTGGAGAGACTGAAAAGGAGCTCCAGCCTCAGGAGGAGGGCTGCACCAGACAAAGTCTCGCGCCCTTTATTTTCCCAGATTCACTCATTCCGTGAACTTCATTCCTTCCAAGGGGCCGAGTAGCAGTTTCCACTTACATGATTTGCCATCCGGGGGATCCCTCCTCTCCTATTCCAGTCTTCCCCGCCTCCCTCCCAGCTAATTAGTGTTGTTCATGTGCAGCTAATCACAGGTGTCACTGCGGGGTGTGGCCTGATGCTAAGTGCCTCCACGGGCCAGTGCTTCTCAAATTCCCATGGGCATGAGAACCCCCTGGGGACCTGATCCAGCTGGTCTGGGCTGGGGCCTGAGAGCCTGCATTTCCAAGAGGCTCCCAGGTTCTGCTGGGACCACAGCTGGAGGAAACAAGCCTGGGGCTGCCAGGAAGACGTGGAGGATTCTCTGACCGGGTGGCGGGTGAGCACTAAGGAGCCCCCTGTGCAGGAATTTCAAAGGAACGGACTCCTTTTCTGAAGCAGAACTAAATCTAAACCCCGTTGCTCTCCATCTTGGGGGCCAATCCCAGGCTCCCTGCTTGAGAAGCATAAACCTACTGTTAGAGGACAGCTCCATCACGGCCTGGGGAAACTGGGCCACCTCTCCCCCTGCCCCACCTGTCCCTGGTGAACTGCTTCTGCCTGGAGGAGCTCTTTATTGGATCATAGGGTGGGCAGCTGAGGTCCCATCGGACCAGGGCCAGCCCGGCCCAGCCAGAGCTCTAGACAAACGAGGCTCCTTCCTCCCCTCCCCCAGCTGGCTGCCGACACAGAGGCAGCACTCTGCAGAGCCCTTCACTGGGAACCAGGAGGTCTCCGCCTCTGGCCTTTCCCCCTCTAGGCCTCAGTTTCCCCATCTATAGTGTGGGGACGTGGGCTGAAGGCTCCCTCGGAAGTACCTGGCTCTGCACCCACCCATTCAGGGTCTGGGGGCTCAGAGCAGGTGGGGATGGGACTGTGGGGGAGAGGTGGGTGTGAGGGGTGGCCCAGGCGGCTGGGACAGGGCGGGTGGCTGCATTAGGACGCACACGCCTTCACAGCCTCTCTCTGCACTGAGAGTTCTCGGATATTTTTAGGAAGGTTGGCGCCTCCTGGGCTGTGACTCATTAATGCAGCTGACGAAGATCAGCATCTTTTGCAATGGCAGTGGGAAGTTGAGAAGGTTCCCTAGAGCAGCTGTGGAGGTAGAGGGAGAGTCCCGGTGTTTCTACCCAGGGCTGTGTGTGCTGGGGAGGGGGCTTAGAGGGGGGAGGGGAGTGAAGTGTTGGGGGGACCTGGGAGTGTGCATTTTGAGAGTAAGGAACTTGGTGCCCAGGGCAGGGCTATTTGACCATGACAAAGCAGGACTACTTCAAAGTTTTGTTAGTGTTCTGGAGAGATGCTCGTGTGTGTGTGTGTGTGTGTGTGTGTGTGTGTGTGTGTGTGTGTGTGTGTGTG
>NW_020837956.1:28358131-28425289 GCF_003676395.1 Aethalodelphis obliquidens
GTGTGTGTGTGTGTGTGTGTGTGTGTGTGTGTGTGTGTGTGTGTGTGATGGAGGAAGCCAACAAGGACACTGTGACATCATAGACCCAGGGCCTCTGTTGCTGATTTCGCTAGATATTTTTTGACACCCTGCTGTGGTCAGGCACTGTGTTGGGAGGCCCATTTATTTATTGCTCTTTTGTCCATTGTGCATTTATTCTGTGCACCTGTATCGAGTGCCTGCTCTGTGTGGGCTCAGAGGCCTGGCTCTGATTCTGACTCCAGTATCTTCTGCTCTGTGACCTTGAATGAGTCCCTTCCCCCTCTCTGGGCCTCAGTTTCCTCCTCTGACAAATGGGTTTGCGGTAATCATTTCTTTCTTGCCTGCCTCACTGTTAACATAATGGAGGTCAAGGCATTTGATGAACATCACAACATACTATTCTTGTTATGCCCACGGGACACTGCCACGAGGGGGAGTTCAGTGTACAGAGCAACCAACCCCCTCCTAACCTCCCCCTCGATTCCCTCACAGGCATCCTGGAGGACCACTGCAGCTTCTCCTGGCCTGCCCTTTCCCACAGGGCTCTTGGCTGGAGTAGGGGAGGAAGTGGGTTGCCCCACCAGACTCCATGCTGGGCCAAGGAGGAGAAGGCTGCTCCCTAGGCCTGGGTGTCACCCCAGGTTCTTCCACCTGCTACCCACCCATGGGATTGTGTTCATCAGGGTTCTCCAGAGAAACAGAACCAGAATGTTGTGTTAGCTTGGGATGCCACAAGAAAATACCACCAACTAGGTGGTTTAAACAACAGAAATCTGTGTCTCACAGTTCTGGAGGCTGGAAGCCCAGGATCAGGGTGCCAGCATAGTCGGACTCTGGTGAGAGCCCCATCCTCAGGACCTCATTAAACCTAATTACCTCCCCAAATCCCCACCTCCTAATACCATCACACTGGGGGTTAGGGCTTCAGTGTGTGGATGGGAGGGGACACATCTGGTCCGTAACTATATGTATAAAGAGATTTATTACAAGGAATTGTCTCACACAGTTATGGAGACTAGCAAATCCAAATCTTCAGTGTGTCAGCAGGCTGGAGATCCAGCAAAACTAATGCTTAGATGACATCCTGGCAGAATTCCTTCTTACTCAGGGGGGGGCTGGTCTTTTTGTTCTATTCAGGCCTTCAAATTATTGGATGAGGCCCACGTTATGGAGGGCTATCTGCTTTACTCAAAATCTACCTATTTAAATGTTAATCTCATCCAAAAACAACTTTCAAGTTGACACATAAGATATAACCACCATATAGATTGTGGGCCTGGCTTGGACATAAGCCCTGGGACCTTCTATGAGCCCTGGAACCACCTTTCCCATTTCATCTTTCTGGACCATGCTTAGAGTTTACAAAACTGTCCCTAAGGGCCCGCCTGGCTGTATCAGCTTATGAAAGATGCCAAACATCTGTGGGGTCTGGGCTTTAGGATGCCAGGTACAGTGCTGCTTCAAGGGCAAGCTGACAGGTCACTCCAGTGTCCACACTGCTGTAAATGCAGAGACTCAGAGTCCGACATTTCTCTTTCCCTAGAACAACCTCCAAGATGCCTTGTAAAATAACAAGTGCTGCACAGCTCGGGTGTGAGGGAGGCCAGGGGCGGGCGCCGCTGGGCAGCCCAAGAAAGGCTGCGGGCTGGTGTGGGTTGGTGTGGTCCCCGAGCAGGGCCTGGAACCAGAGGGGCCTGGGGACAAGGCCATCCCTTCCTTTCTTCCCCCAGTAGCACCACTGAGCCCTCCTCTGAGCCCCCGGAGGTCACATGAACAGGATCCAGGCCCACCTGGAAGAACTTAGGAGCTGACACATGCAGGGACAGCGGGGCTCAGCTCAGGCCTCATGGGAGCTGGGCGGGTAGAGGGGGTGTGACTCTGGCCTGCCCGGAGGATTAGGTTGGGTCCCAGAGGAGAAGGCTTTTGACCAGCCCTGAGGGGAACTGGGGTTTTTCCAGATACCCCGGGTGCTCTGTGGAGGGAAGACAGCGGTCTCCAGTTCCCACATCAGCAGAGCAAGGAGCTTGGACTGGAGGAGCTCCGGGCCCCAAAGCAAGAGAATCAGTCTGCTTCCTGTGCTCCCAGGTCCTTCCTTCAAGGGTGAGTGGGTGTGAGCGAGTGACACCCTGCCTCCAGCCCGGCTTGTGCTGAAGCAAACGTGGCTCAATGCCGCGAACTGGAGCATGTGTGCAGTCCCTGGGCGCCCCAGCTCTCCCTCACCTGCCACAAGCCCTGGGGCTGCTCTCAGACCTGGGGCTGTAATGCAGGCCCATCCGCTGTCCACTCACCCAGATGCCTGGGCTGGGAGCAGCTCTGACTTGCCTCCCTGTGGCCTGAGTCCCCTGACTTCCGCAGCGGTCAGCGGGCCCCTCTCCCTTCCAAGCCCGGGGGCCACCGGCAGTACCATATCTGGGGCCGCCTTGCCCCAGCTCCCCTGTCACTCAGGACAATGTGCTTCCATGATGGAAGTCAACCATCTCCTGTGCACTGCTGGTTTCCTTCGCCCCCCACTCGCCACCAGCTCCCTGAAGGCAGGATCCAGGGCCCTTCACCATCTCCCCCCCGCCTTAGTGCCCGCCCAGTGCCTGCCGTGTCCCCTCACTCAGCGTTTCTGGACGACTGGGTCCCCTGTCCCAGGCTGTCGCCTGCCTCTCACCTGAACTGGGACTGATGGATACCCATTGACCTCAAAGAAGTTCAATAAGGAGCAAGCGGATGGGAAACAAGGAAACTGAGGCACAAAGGTACCAGGTGGTGAGACAGGAGGGGGCACAAGCAGGTGCAGCTCCTGGGAAGCCCAAGCTGTCCTTTCCCCACATGGTGGCCTCTTCCATTGTCGTGCCACACCTCCCCTCAACCCTCGTTGCCCAGAACCCTCCACTGCTGTTCCTTCTCCACCTTGTCTCCTTCGCAGAGGGTCCCACACTTCAAGATGATCTCCTCGTCTCCCCTCCACACCCCCGCCCCCTTGGGCTCCCGAGTCCAGCCAGGTGTCCAGAGGAATGTAACCAATTCAGCTAAACCACATGGACACAGATACACCAACTGACGTCCAAGTGGACCCTCGCAAGGTAGCCTCGGTCCAGGGGACACTCTGAGTCTGGAGGGGAGAGGAAGATGCTCCGCCAGTGGCCAGCTAGCTGCTTGATGCCCTCTGTTTTGCAAACCTGAGGGTAAGGCAGAAACAGAGCCAGGTCACCCCGAGGCTGCCCACAAAGGCCTGGGGCCCCACTTGCCCCGCTCAAGGCTTTGCCAGCCCACTTGGGCAGCCCTCTTTCCTCCCGTTCTTGTGGACCCTCCTTACTTCCTATTACCCTCTCAGCATCTGACCCCCAGTGATGTTCTACATTCTTGAGCCGAGTGGGAGGCCTCATGGAAGTAGGTGACCACTCCCCCAGGCACAGAAAGCTAGTCTTCCCTCAGGCCTCTGAAAACCTGCCCAGCGCCCTCCCTGCCTCCCCTACTCCTTCCAAGCCTTGCTCAGAAGGACCCGAAGCCTTCCGGGGGGAGCTTTCCATTCCAGCTGGTAGACGAAGCACAGCCTTACTCCCCCCCTTTCCCATCCACTGGGATGCCCGTAGAAATGTACAAGCATGGACATCCCCAGCCACGTGGCAAAGAGCTCATCAGTGGCGAGAGATTGTAATGACTTTCTGGAAAATGGGAAGAAGATTATACTGAGCTGAAGGATAAGCCAGAGCAAGGAAGTCACAACCTAAGAGTGGCTCAGGAGAGGTCAGCACCGCTCTCTATCAAAGGTCCGGCAGGGGCCCACCCTCAATATCAGAGTTCCAGAAGGAGCAAACCAAATGTGCAGGTTTAGAGGTTAGGAGAAAATAACCTAGTTTGAAGACACAGGTCTTCGGTCTGAAAAGCGGAACACCCTGGAATATCCTTATGAAATTTGAGAAGGTCAGTGATAAGATCTTATCTTCCAGAGAGTGAAAAGCAGCTCACCTGCAAAGAAAGGGAATCAAATTAGCCTCAAAATCTGTAGCAACAGCAGACAGTAGAGGCCAATGTGTTCAGAGGGAAAATGATTTCGAGCCTTTGATCCTATAACGATAGATTATCAACTAAAGACCCTTTCCGACAAAGATTGTCTGAGGGTGTCCAAAATGAAAAAGGAATCTACAAAAGAGGAAGGCGTGGTGTGGAAGAAACAGTGGAACTAGCCCAGCGTGATGCCCTAAAAGGAAATCTCAGCTGGGGAGCTCACCGGACCCAGAAAGCTGATGGTCTGATATAGGCACTTCTACAAACAGTGTGATTAAAAATCCAGTGGTTGTAAGGCTATGGAAAAGAAGAAGAAGAGTGAAGAGTGTGTTTCTTTTTTGAATGAGAAAAAAAGAACAAGAGGCAGCCGGGAAAAAGGAAGGCTGAGCAAGGAGTCGTGGTGCAAAAAGGTCTGCGGCCAGCTGCCATGCAGTGGTTGACGTGTCTGAGAAACTGACACATGTCAGGTAAGAGCATCCCGCATCTCTCTGATCCAGGCTTCGTGTCTTTCTTCTTCAAGCAGCCTAGGTTTTGTGACTAAGGAATACGATTCCACCTGTAAGGGACTGGCTTGAACAATGTTTACGTGATCATAGTATTGTAAATCTATGTTGAAATCAACCTATCAACGAAGCCCAGAAGCCATAGTTACTGAATAGCTTGTAAATGTTGTAACGTTGATCATGGAAAAGAAGTTGATCATGTAACAGAAGTCAGAACGTGGGGCTGGGGGCTGAGAGGAGGGGCAGAAACCGTTTTCTTCTTCTCCTGGCAGAGTGGACAGCTTGGAGACCTGTGCAAAGCCAATGCAACAGAACATATCAGGTTTAAACAAATTACTTAATGTCATAAGGATACCCAATAGAAGAGCTAAAAGTAATATAACAAAACTAGGAGAGAAGCAAAAGCTGAGGGGGATGAAGTACACTAAATGTATCACCTTTCATGGCAGGAAGTCAATCGATCCTGTCCAGAGTTAACACACCATGAAATAAAGGTCTAAGCATACTTAGAACTATGGTGTAACCACCAGAATGAACAAAATTCAGAGCAGTGGAATAGAAGAAGTCAGATTGGTTTCCAGTTGATAGTGGGACTGGGTGCAGTCAGAAGACTCATTTTGTATTTAATACCGTTCTTGACTCTTTGCATCTCTACGTAAACATCTGCCTCGTACTGTTATCATGAACACACAGTTGTAATGTATTTTAAAGTCTTACAGGGGAAGGACTGAGGGAAGGGTCTGCACGGCTTATCAGGTGTGTATGCACATGTAGGGTGGTGAGGAAGGGGCTGGAAAATGCAAGTTCCATCCTGTCCTGTGGGTGTGTATGGAGATTCCTCAAGAGTGGGGAACCCATCACATTATACCCAAGCCACGGATCACAGCAGGTGCCCAAAGAATTTTCATAAGTGGATTAGAGGAAAAGAACTAGGTAATATCAATGCTAGGCTCCTCCTACACACAGATGGAAGATGGCGGAGGAAGGAAGGAAAGAAGGAAGGAAGGAAGGAAGGAGAAAGGAGGGAGAGAGGTGGGGAGGGAAGGTCACTGTATGTAAACCCAAGGTTCCCCAAAGGCTCTGTTGGGGCTGGTTGCTCCTTGACCTGTAACCTTATTCCGGGCACTTGCCTTCATGGGGTCCTTGGGGCATGTGAAGGTGACTGATGCTATCGCCTCTTCATGAGGCTGTTTTCAGAGCTGGCTTCATGAGTGTGTGAGCTGTGCAGTCACCTGGGGCCCTGCACTCAGAAGGGCTACATGCTTGGTTTAAGGCTCTACTGTCACCATCTTGTAATCCTTAATAACTTCTGAATAAGGGATCCCACACTTTCATTTTGCATTGAGCCCTGCAACTGGTATAGCCAGTTCTGCCTACAGTCCTATAATGGATCTAACGGTAATCATCTCGCTTCTTAAGACTTGTCCCCTGCCCTAGGCCCTGGGATCCCTCAACAGAGATGAAAAAAACAAGGCCTTGTTTTAGAGCAGCTCACAGCCTAGAATGGGGAAAATGTCAAGACAACAATAAATGATGATTATAGCACAGTGAGCTTAGTGAGACATTGGGCATAAACAGGGATTGTGGAGGGAGCGTAGGATAGAGAACAGTTTGCTCTGCAACCCCGTGATTGGTACGCAAGAGATCTCAGGCTGAGAGAGGGAATGCATGTGGATGCACCGGAGGGTGCAGGGCAGGTGGGGAGCATTACAGCTTCCTGTGGCTGAAGCATATGCTGCTGGGCTGAGGAGAAGCAAGAAAGGAGGCCACGGAGGCAACAGGCCAGGTTACAGAGTTGGAGCTGTGTCCAGCAGGTAGCTGGTTTTAAGCAAGGGAGGGAAGTACTCAATTACTGTACTAGAAGGATCATTGTCAGGTCAATGTGGAGAGTGGATTCCAGATGGAGACTCAAGCTAGGCATTCTCAGTTTATACCAGGAAGCCGTGCACTGCCCCAGACCCTGTCCAAGCATTTCCTAAAGCTTCGTGGATGTTTGTAGGATGGTGACACTGTGCACGTTGAAGTGAGTTCATACGCTTGCGTGTCGGGATGCATATCTGGGGACACAAGTGTTAGAAGGTAATTCTCCATGGATCTTACGTTTCTGAACATCTTGCAAAAAAAGGTGATGATGCCCTTTGTTCTGGACTCTTTTCAGGATGTTGTAGAGCAAACAGCCTCAGTAGATAGAATTAGCATCTTCTGCCCAAGCCCAGGCAGAGAGGTTTCCCACTTACTATAAGGCTTGGTGTCTTAAGCTCAGAGGTCCTCAATATGACAACCCCCTGTGTGCAGGGTGTCACTGAGTCTCCTCATGTCACCCTGTGGAATTTAGAGCTCAGAGAACTGGCGCCAAAATGCTGATACTCTGACACCTATGATTGCTGTTAGAAGTAAACCATCCTTCATCCCTGACCCAGGAATCTTGTGTTTTCTACCAGCATCCACGACACTGTGGCAGGCAACTCGCTAGTTTGCAAGTAGGAGAAAATCTCAGACCATTCACAGTTCTTGACGTATGTTTGTAAATATGTATGTTTCAGTAAATATGTATGTTTCAGTTTTTGACCACATTTGTATGTGTACACGAGGATTAGGGGGCTGTGGTATCAGCGGGAAAGGGTGTTTCAGAGTTTGTACATATTGGGAAATCAGCCCTTGGATGTTTGAGTTCGTACGAGACAACTGTAAGCATGTACTGAATACGGGACTGTCTCAGGTCTCCTCGTTGATGGGAAGGATTTGGGGGCTAAGGGACATGGAGAGACAGGCGCCTCCCTCCTCCACCCGCCCACCTGCCACCTGGGCTTATGGGGACCGCTGCTGGAGCACTGGATTTCCCCTGGAACAACTGTAGTGACCACAGGAAGAGGCCTACAGAGGACCACCAGGTAGAACAAGGAGCTGAGCTCTTAGAAGGTGCCCCTGCTTTGCGGGATAAGATCTTCCCCGCCTCTGCCTGCACCATTTGAAACTCACCTTCTGCAATATTCCAAACCTCTGTCAACACCTGGCCCATCCAAGGCCAACTGAATCAGACTCTGGGCCATGTGGCATAGCACTGGTTTTTTAAAACCTCTCTGGCTGTTTCTTCTCTAGCAGCCATGCTGAGACCCTCTCCTCCAAGGTGCCTGTTATCTCTTTCCAGCCAAGAGAATGGATTGGGTCTCCATCAGTTAACTATCGTATAGTGTGGTTGCAAGAGGGGCCTGAGTCCATCCCCACCGAACAACATGTCAGCCCCTCCTTCCGTTTCCAATTATTTTGCTCCCATCTCTGGATCCAGTTGGCTTGGTAGAGAGGGAGGTTGGGTAGAAAAGAAATAACAACTGATTATTTACCGCTCTGAGCACAGTGCTGGGTGCTTTACCTGCAGTATCTTCTCTGCCTCCTCAGATAATGCCCCATGCTTGATGCTGTTATCCCTATTTGAGAGGAGAAAGCTGAGGACCAGAGGAGCTTGGCAATTGGTCTAAGCTCATGCAGAGAGGCAGAGCCCAGCAAGGTTTGGGGGAAGAGGGGGTGGTGAGGAGGGACAAACAGGAAGTGAGAAGAGAAGGTATTGCCTCTGTTACAGATATAAACTGCAAAGGTACCAAGAAGGCTTTTCGGAGGCAAATGAAGCATGGGGAACTGGCAGGAGGAGACCGAGTGCGTGTTTTGAGAGGCAAGCTAGCTGGAGTCCCAAACCTTGCAATGGATGGAGCGAGAATCTCTCCAGGCGGTAACGAATAACAACTGCGCGTTTCTGCTCCTCGGCATCATCTAGAGATCAAACTGCCCCCATCCCCATATCCACACCACCCCTGAAATCTGTAGGTGGGTCCATCCTGGCAGGTCAGCTCCGACAGCCCGGCCGCTGAGGAAGTCTCGCGAGGCACACAACGGCCTCATTACCTCCTCTGGCTTCTCGGATCCCCTCTTATTAACATTCAGGCAGCTCCTCACGCCATTCATCGAAGGCCACAGAGGAGATGAGATGTCATCTAGCCTGGCTGAGCCACATTAAAATCAATTAAAAATGAGAGATAAGCCTCCTCTTTCCGACTGAAAAATTCGCGGGAGCGAGAGAAAGACACACACAGCCCATCGATCATCCAAGACTCTGCTTTCCTTGGCTTTTTAAAATTTTTTATAAATTTTTTTATTTTTATTTTTGCGGTACACGGGCCTCTCACTGTTGTGGCCTCTCCCATTGCGGAGCACAGGCTCCGGACGCGCAGGCTCAGCGGCCATGGCTCACGGGCCCAGCCGCTCCGCGGCATGTGGGATCTTCCCGGACCAGGGCACGAACCCATGTCCCCTGCATCGGCAGGCGGACTCTCAACCACTGCACCACGAGGGAAGCCCTCCTTGGCTTTTTTTTTTTAAAAAAAAAAAACAGCTGCAGATGAGCTGGCTGAGCTGGAAGGTCTTCTTGTGATGAGCCCTGGCCAGTGGCTCCCAGGCTGGATTTCAGGTGCCAGCAGGACATGCCTGCTATCCTGGGGCATTGTCCGTCTGGCCAGCCTGACAGCCTGGCAGTCCGACCAAGGTGTAGTGAGCAGAGAGAGGCCAGGGGAGGGACCAGAAGCCTGTCCTTTGGGCCATCTCCAGAGCTCCATTTTCACTCCTGGCCCAAAGTTTAGCCCTCCGGGAAATCGCTTATTCTGGGCTTATCTTAGCTGTCCGTGGAGAGCTGGGCAGAATTAGGATTCTCTTCTGTTCCTTGTCAGAGAATTTTTACTGCTGTGATAATTCCTGTGAAGCTGCATTTTCCAAGGAAAATGGTGTGTGTGTGTGTGTGTGTGTGTGTGTGTGTGTGTGTGTGTGTGTGAGATGCGCTGGGCCCTGCACCACACAGAACCTAGCTCATTAACAGGTACTAAGTAAATTTACATTTGTCGAACGAATGGAAAAATGAGGCTGAAATGCATCTGTCATCCACCTGCCATAACCAAGTAAACAAGTAACATTTGGTGTCAAGTTTGGTATTTCTGCTCATAACCCTATCAGTTTAATTTCTTTGTTCGTTTATTTATTTAACTGGTGGCCAAGTCTACAATGGGCCTCTTGACACACTGAGAAAGCGTTCATACAGGCACACCCCGTCCCAGCACACTGTCATGCCCAGGATGGCAGGCTTCCTGGAGCAGATGGGCTTGACCTTAGTCTCTAGGGTGAGTGGATTTGGTTAGGAGAGGCTGGAGGGGAGAGCAGAAAAGATCTTGCAGAAAAGATCTTAATTGCCAGGGAAGGAGTCTGGACTTGCTCTGTACGTGGGCAACCCCTGCTTATCCTGCAGATGGCCCACTCACACCCAAATGACGATTTTATACTCTACTCTGGGTCAGGGGTGACTCTAAGTTTAATGGATGATGAGAGTGTCTTGACCCAAAGCCACTGGGGCTTTATTGAGTGTTCCAACATGGGGGCAATGATTAGATTGGATTTAGAATACAATTCTTCCCAGCAATTTATGGAAGGATATTGACTTCAGTGCATAATTGTTTCATGTAATTGGAGCACTTTGTAATTCATTCAGTTAGGAGCTTAACATGTAATGTGAGCTATTAAAGTATAATTGCAAAGGGTGAGGCGTCAGTAATAATCCCTCTGGACCCAACCAAAAAACCATAGGCTGCGTTTTCTTGTAGGGCAGGGGTTTTCCTTGCTTCTAATGGTGCAGGTGTGTGAAGAGCCAGCCTGTTAGGAAGAGATTGTCTGTTAAAAGAGTTCAAGCTTTGATTATTCGCTACTGCATAGTTCAGAGAAAACTATCAATGGACTGAGGTGCTTAGACCAGGTGCTCAGGGCAATGCAGGATGTTTCAAAAGCCAGCCAGATGGTTAAAGAGAAGGGCCTGAATCACCAGCTCTGCGATTGGGGGCCCAGAGTGCTGGGTTCTGAAGCCAACTCGTTTCGTGATTTTGGAGCCCAGGAGACTTTGTTCATTTATTCATTCAACAAATATCTACTGAGTGTTTTCTTTCAAGGCCTTTGGAAGGGGTGGTCTTAAAAATATTTAACAGGGACTTCCCTGGTGGTCCAGTGGTAAAGAATCTGCCTTGCAATGCAGGGGACGTGGATTTGATTCCTGGTCAGGGAACTAAGATCCCACGTGCCGCAGGGCAACTAAGCCCGCGTGCCACAACTACTGAGCTTACGCACCTCAACTAGAGAGCCTGTGTGCCGCAAACTCCAGAGCCCACACGCCCTGGAGCCTGCGCGCCACAACTAGAGAAGAGAAAACCCACACGCCACAACTAGGGAAAAGCCCATGCACCACAACGAAGAGCCCTAGCACTGCAATGAAAGATCCCGCATGCCTCAACAAAGATCCCGCATGCCACAACTAAGACCCGATGCAGTTGAAATAAATGAAAAAAAAAAAAAATTCACAACTAGTATGGCACAGGCTCCAAGCAATCAGAACGAGAAACTGACCAATCAGAATAGACTCTGCCTGGAAGGGACCAACATATTCCGATTTGCACAGGCAAGATATCAGCCCTGGAGCTGAAGATACAGCAGGGAGCACAACATTCTAGTGGTCTCGGGGGGAGGGGTCAGTGGGGCTCCCCAGATGAGATGCTTCTAGGTTGAATGCTGCAGGACCAGAGGAAGAAAGGAAGGAATAGGCATTTCAGGCACAAGTGAGATACAGAGTGGATACCACGTAGACAAAGTCTTATAAGCAAGAGAGCCCCTGGGACTTCATGAATCTTCCAGTAGCCTCGTGAAGAGGCTGAAAAGTCTTGATGCTGGGAGAGACCAGACCACAAAGGACATTGCATGATTTAATAAGATTTGGGATTTAATTCCTCAAGTTGATTTAGAACAGCTAAAGGACTTTTAATCAGGAGGGAACTGGACCAAATTATCTTTCTAGTGTTTTTAGAAAGATCAATGTCTATATTCTAATTAATAGGTGAGTATAACGGGCCAGAGGGAAGGTGACCAGAAACTCCCCCAGTGAAAGAAGACAAGCCAGCATTTAGAAAAGAGTTGCTCTTAGGTACACCTTTAGTGTCTAGGGGAATGGGTCCTCCTAACGTTTGCCTTATGCAGGACATTCTCAGCCTGCATACAAGAAGTGACGCTTTGGGACATGTTACAGCCCAGGCAAATGGTCCAGGGCACCATTTGTGCCTAAAGTATGTTTTTCCAACATCACTGCTCTACCCTATAGCATCTTGTTAATGTCTCAGCTGCCGATGAGAGGGGAGCCTAAAGAGGATCCCAGGAACCGAGAGGCCTCCTTGTCCCAGATCAGCAGTTCTCAAACGTTTTGATCTCTGGACCCCTATTTTACACTCTTAAAATTTATTGAGGATCCCTAAGAGTTTCTGTTCAGGTGGCTTATAGCTATCAATATTTACCATATTAGAAATTAAAGCTGAGAAATTTTCAAATTATGTATGAATTTATTTAAAACCAACTATAATAAGCCTACTGTGTGTTATATTTTTATGAAAAAATAACTAGTTTTGAAAACAAAAATAGTGAGAAGGGTGGCATTGTTTTACAGTTCTGCCACTCTATTTAATGTCTGGCTCAATAGAAGATATTGGTCGTATCTTCTTCTGCATTCAACCCCCTGCAAAATGATGCACCACGTGGATTCTGGAACACTCCTTTTTATCATACGAAAGAATGAGAGTTAAAAAGGCAAATACTATCTCCGTGTGGTTATGAAAATAGTTTCTACCTCCTGGATCCCCTTTAAGCTTTCAGGATTCCACAGGGGCTGTTGCTCTAGACCTTGTCCTGACAGATCTGCCCTTTGGAAGGAACCAGACCAACCTGCTAGGACCTCATTGTTTCCTGTGAAGGTGTCATCAGCTCCACTAAACAGTGAGCTCTGATAGGACAGGGCCACGCCCAGAGGCAGGGGGTGGGTGGACCCATGTCCTCAAGACACTGCTTGGCAGGCACGTCCTGGACAACACATCAGACCACAAAGCCCCCAGGATGCACTAAGTGCACTTTCCTGGATCTCTCAGACCAGTTCAATCCCCAGGCCATCCAAGGCTGTGTGACCTAGAACTCTTCCTAGGCGCCTCTCTTCTGTTCACTGCCCGCTGCCATGGCCATTTCATCACCAGGTACCTACCATTCAGCGTCATTAATGTCTCTCAATCTGTCCATCCCTCCATGTCCATTATTACCACCTGGTTCCAGGCACCCATCCCTCTCCTGGGCTCCTGCCACAGCCCTACCTACACTAAAACCTCCCAACCAGGCTCCACAGAACTAAAAGACCCTTCCAAAAATCAGATCTGAGCACATGACTCATTTGTTTAAGATACTCTGGGGGCTCCCACTTTGCACTAAGGCTGAGTAGCAAGTCCCCCAGGGGTAGAGCCCCTCTGCCTTTGCAGGCCCACCTGTGTGCCTCCCCAGCTCACTGTATTTCACCCCCTGGGCCTCCTTACTATGTGTTCGTGCCTCTGGCTCACTCGAACCCAGGGCCTTGGCTCAAGCTGCTTCTCTACCTGGAGCACTCCCCACCCTCTTCCCCTGCTTTACCTGGACATACACTTCACCCTCAGATCAGTCATCTTCCCCCCCCGGAAGCCTTCCCTGACCTCTCTGACTAGGTCCATTCCCCGTAACAGAGACATTTATAGCAACTTTCATAGTTTCCGTTTTAGAGCTATTGGTGTAATTATTTGACCAATATCTCGTTCTCCCCCAGCCTGTGATAGTCGCTGAAGACCAGTACATTAGTATCAATGTAACAATTTTATTGTTATATTTAGTAACAATTAGTAACAATGCAACAAATTTCCCCCAAACTTAGTAGGTTAAAACAGCAATTGTTTATTATCTCACAGTTTCTATTGGTCAGACATTTGAGGGCACCTTAGCTGGGTGATTCTGGGTCAAGTTCTCTCGGGGGGTTGTAGTCAACATGTCAGCCAGGGCTGCAAGCATCTGAAGGCTTGACTCGGGCTAGAAGATCCATTTCCATGACGACTGCTGGGCATCACCATAGGGCTACTCGAATGTCCTCCCAACATGGCAGCTGGCTTTCCTCAGAGAACAAGTGATCCAAGAGGGCAAGGCAGAAACTACGACGACCTCACTTCAGACATCCCTCTCCTTCCTTTCCACAATATTCTATTGATTACACTGGTCAGTTCTAATCAGTGCGGGAAGGGGCAATGCAAGTACATGAATCCCAGGAGGAGGGGTCACTGGGGCCCACGTCGAAGGCCGTCTGTCACAGATGGGAGCCCCATCTGTCCTTCCTCACTATTTTATCTTCAGTGCCTGGCACATTGTAGATATTCAAATAATGGTTTTTCAATTCCTGAAAGAGGGTTTGACTAGGTTATCCAGAGTAAGAGAAGATGGGTACAGTGAGCCTGCCAACCCCCTTAGCATTTCCAGCAAATTCTCAGAGATAATTAAGTCCCAAACTTTGCCTTGCCCCAGTGGTCCCAAAGCATGGGTATCCGTGTCCTTCTCAAAGGGGTAAGAGAACATAGTCTGGCCACAGCCCTGCCCGAAGTCAGCTGAGGCCTCAGATGTGGCTTTCCTGTGGGTGCTCCCTGAGCAGCTGTTCATTCCTCAGACCTTTGGATCAGAGGGGCAGCAATTGAGAGAAGTGGAAAGCGGTGGTTTCGCCTTCTTCTCTTGTTCCATGTCTCCTGCCCTCCAACTAGTCTGCAGCAAGGGTGGGGTGAGCTGCACACACAACTCTGTCAGGTGCCTATTTTTAGCGGCTCTGCTGGATTACAAAGCTTCCTCACCAAGGAGGGAGGGAAGCAGCTGACACTCCAGTCTGCAATTTGAATGTCTCTCCGAATGGGTCTGCCACCGAAACATGGCTCGTCAATAATGCATGGGGCTATTAGCACCAAGCTGGGGAAGACTTGCTCCCTCCCAGCGATCAAAGCTGCCGCCTGAGAGCTGAGTTGGCGATCAGATTTCATGGGCGCCTTATAACCGCTGCCCCTCCATATGAGATTATAATGGGCTGTTTCATGTCCAAGGATGAAAGCAGCAAGGATTTGGGAGAAAATCCGGCTTCCCAGAGAAATCAAAACACTTCCGTTTCATTACAAATGGATGCATGACACAGCTAATAGCTCCTCTGAGCGGGAACACGGCAGGACCAGCTGTCTACAACAGCGGCTTCTCTCGGATGCTGTGTGAGACATGTGGCATGCGAGATCAGGGAAGCCACTTGACTTCCTTATGTTCAGTGCACCTCCCAGACCATAGGGTCCTGTCTCAGATCCATAGGAGATTCACCTCCACCCCGCTGCATTAGCAAGGGTTGAAGTCTCCTTGGAGGTGATTGGGTGGTTGACGCAGGGATCCTGAAGAGGAGGTGGCCGCAGCCAGCCGCTGACATCACATCAATGGCTCCTCATTACTGTGCATGATCGTATGTCCAGCACTTTGCATACAGCACCTCTAATCCTCGCAGCAGCTGGCCGTGTATTATTAGGTCTTGCTACAGTGAAGAAACTGAGGATCAGAGAGTTTAAGTGATCTGCTCACGGCCCCCCAGTTAAGCAGTGCTGGAGCTCAGAGTGGAGTCCAGGCCTGGGCCGGTGCCCTGTACCAGCTGCTCCCGCAAGTTCCCTCCAGAAGCAAAGCCAAAACCAGTAGCAAAATAGAGCCTTCCCGGAAAAGCAGGCCTTTTCATGTGAAATGTGGTGCATGTAGCCAACATCACTGTGGCGACCCTTAGGCCTGACTTTTGAGCCTTTGCACAATCAGACCCTTGTCTTCATCCCAGGCATCTTTCCGTGTCTTCTCCAGGGAGCTCTCTCCTTTCCAGCCCACAGGAGCTGGCCTGGGTGTAGTATAGCTGAGAAGCTGATTTCTTCCGGCTACTGGCTCTGAGCCCAGGGTGGTTGTTTCTCTTCTCTGGCCTTGCTTCCATCATCTGTGAATTGGAGGTAATGCCACCTCCATGGTAGCAAGGCAGCCCGGGAGACAATCAAGATAGCTGAATGGGACTCTCCTGGCTTGTCCTGTAGATCATGCGAGGTACCCACTGTGGCCTGTGTACCCAGCCCTGCTTTCCTCTACAGTAGCTTTCCCTGATCTGTCTACATCCCCAACTAGGGGAAGCTTGGGTCACATCTCCTTCTCCTTCAAGAATAACTTCCCCATGTCACACTCCCACCACCCACTCTCTCATCATCTCTAATTTTGTGAGATGAGTCCACAGGGCACCAGCTTGGCCAGGAGCCATGTGGGGCAGCATGGCGGGGGGGGTCTCTCCACCTCCACCTCCTGTCTGCCTTGCCCCCATTGCACCCACCTGGGCATCAAACACAAGGAAGACCCAACAGGGCTGATGGCAATTCTGCAGACCTGGCTTCAGAGTGTGGGCAGGCTCTGGGTACAAGGACAATCAGCCCTGTCCGTCTCCCTGGCCCAGTGGACAAAAGGGCTCCTCCAGCAGCCCAGAGTCAGAGGCAGGCATCCTTGGCACACTCCGAGAATAGCTCTTCACTTGGAGAATAAGCTGGGCTTCCCTGCCTGGGCTGGAATATGTCCCTGTCACTGACCTAGAGGTAAAGTTGCCATCTGGGAGGCTCACCTACCCCACCCTCTTTGATACCCTTATGTAATTATGTATCTGTCTCTCCCACCCAACTGGAGCCCCTCAAGGGGTGGACTGTGTCTGGTGTATGTCTGTGCGCCCAGGGCCACAGAGCATCTGCACCGAGGAAGTGCTCAGGTTCTGAGTGCTACTCACAGTGGGGGGCTGATGAGGGATCCGGGCTGAGGTCTGGAGATGTGGGAGGGCATCTCAGGCAAACTTGGAGGCCCAGAAAAGCTGGGTTGGAGGGGCAGAAGGGAAGCTCAGTGACGGGGCTCTTCCTAGGGCACTTAGGAACAGGCATTTGCAAATCACAGATCTTGTGCCATTGAACAGAGCTCCAGTCACTGTCAATCCACTTGCCAGCCTCATTCTCACCTGCGTCATCTTTCTGCCTTCTGTGTCACCAGTTCCTTGCCCAGGAAGGGAAGTTGGTGTATGTGCATCTCCTCCAGCACCTGCTACCCTGTGGTGCTCAGCTGGGTTGAACTGAAGACACAGCCGGGAAAGTCCATATGCTCTTGACTGGGCTGCAGGCAGCGCAGCCCCAAGTCTCATTAAACACCCACGTGGCTTTGATGGCATTTCCTGCATCCAAACCTGCCCGGCATCTAATCTAAATTCTTCCCACGGAAATGTAAATAGCTGTTGGTTTGGTTTAGAGATATGCCAGAGTCCTCCTGTACTCGGCAGGGCTGCGATGACAGTGCTTTGCCACACTGGGCCGTAGAGCAGACACCATTCCTCCCACCTGGCCCTCAGCACCCCGACTCATCAGTCATCAAGGGTCTTGCGTGGCTTCCTTACCCTTCGTCCTGGAGCGCCCTCTCCTGGCTGCCCCAAAGCTCTGCTCCTTGCCTTCTGATGCTCCTTCCATTGGACCCAGAAGTCGCTGCGCTCACAGACCGTGCCAGGCCAAGCGCCCATGACCCACTGTCCCGAGGGCAGGTGCAGTGCCCCGGGGTGAACTGGGCACAGGTCATTTCCACTTGGCTCAGCCATCCACCTCCAGGATGCCCCCTCCATCTCTCAGACCCCTTTGCATACCCAGCTCAGAGGTTTTCTTTTTCTTTTAATTATACTTTTGGTTTACAGATAATTGTAGGTTCGCATGCAATTGTAAGATATAATACAGAGAGGTCCTGTGTACTCTTTACCCTATGTCTCCCAATGATAACATCTTGCAAAACTGTAGTGCGATACCACAACCAGGATACTGAGATACTGACACTGAAGCAGTCAGGTTACAGAATGTTTCCCAAACCACGAGGATCCCTCGTGTTGCCTTTTATAGTCACACCCACTTCCCTCTTGTCTTACCTCCTCCTTAACCCCTGGCCACCATTAACTAATCCAGTTCTGAGGTTTTCTAAGCAGCTCTCTGCTCAGGCCCCAGGCCCCTCCACCCCCCTCCTGGCCCCTGTGGGGTCCCGTCTCCTCAGCTGAGCTCCCACATTCTCCCACCTCGATCCGATCTCCTGTCTCTGGCTCACACCCACAGGAAGAGGTGGGCTTGGCTTGAGCCTTGTGGATGGAGCCCTGGCCTGAGACATCACTAACTCCCAGGAGAAACTCAGCAAGCCTGACCTCTCCCTGGGCCTCACTCAGACAGGGGAGTCAAGGTAGATGTTCTCTGTAGAGCCCCGTCACCACCCACGGAACAGCCACTGTGAAATCCTCCACACCAAGCTCCAATTCCCCAGCCCCAGGCTACAGCTTAGTCATCCTGAGGAGGGTGAGCTGTATCCCGTCAGAATTCTCTCATCACCCCTCCCAATGCCCACGTGCTGAGCTGTCCATCTGCAACCCAGTGCGTCAGGACAAAGACCCTGGCCTGCAGGGAAATAACCCAATAGGCTCCTGTCTGTTCTCCTGGTTCCGAAGCCACTTGTGGATTGAAGGAAAGGTTTTGGCTCAGTTCCCAGGGGCAGCAGAGGCTTCTGCGTTCGGAAGCTACACCTCACCCTCGGGGCAGGCCCTGGGCCACTATGATGTGCCAAGGGCTTTGACTGAGCAATTAGCTCTGAGGAGGAGATGTGTAAACAGGCGTCCCTTTATTGAACGTGAGTTATTCCTCCTGGTGGACTTACTGGCTGGGGTGGCCTCCAGCTGTGACACAGGAAAGACTCTTTTGTCAGGAACCTCAGTGCAAGCCCCTTCAGATACAGGTGTGTGCAGGCCTCCTTTCTCTCTGGAGGGGCGCTGGGACATGGAAACTTCCAGGGCCTGGGCTGTTGGCTGTGTTCACGATGGGCAGTCCTGGTCACCTGCCCTGATGAAGGGGCCATGGCTCTGACAGGGTGACGCTATTTATCTCTTCCGAAGGAATGTTCATTTGACGTCTAATAATTCCCTTCAAACCAGTGACACAGGGCTGTCTGCACCTGCCTGGAGCCAGCCTGGAGCATGTGTGCGCCCACCACCACAATCGAACTCAAGGGAGCTGGATGGAAGCAGCGCCCACGGGTTTGGGCGTCCCTTTCTCGAGTGTTATTTCAAGGTATCTTTGCAATTGTTCTTCTCTTCCGGTGAGGAAATATGTCCAGGGAGGAAGGGACCTCCCAGTCACATGGTCCATCGTCAGGAGTGGGATCCAGACCAGGTCTGCTTGACACTGTACAGGCCTAACCCACTTCACCTCAGAGGCCCCTTTCATCAGGGGGGTTTCACTCAGCCTTGCTTCCCTTTCAATACTCAAGATTAAAAAAAAAAAAAATTAGTCCTTCAAGTCTCAGTCAAACGGCCCTTCTTCCAGGAAGCCTGCCCGTTCTGCTTAGCTGTGCCAAATTTCTCTCTCTGTACCGTGTAACCCTTGGTCCCCTTCCTGGGCTCTTTTCACACGTATTGCTATAGAGTTATTTGTACACTCAGTTTTGCCACCTGGAGCTCCCAAGGGGGCCCAAACAGTGTCTGATTCTCTCGTCCCCAGGCCCCCTTTCCCCCCATAAACACTTCCTTTGAATAAGTAAGGGTAGCTCACGCTTCCCCAAGGCCAAAGACAAGGAACTAAGGGTTAGGGACTTTAAACCATGATCCCCTTCACCTCTAGGGAGGCTCCAGCCAGGGGACTGCTGTATAAAATTACTTGAAAGAGGAGGAGAGCGTATGACACAGGTGTGTTTGTCAACGCTGCCCACAGACTGCTCTCGGCTCAGGGCAGGGACCTGGGGGGTTGTCACTAGCAGACTCCCCTGGTCTCCTGCCAGAGTTCCATTTCCAAGAATGAGCTAGTCAACAGCTTTCTAGGATTTCTAAGAATAAATGTGGTGGGGTGGTCACTGCTTTCTAGATCACTCACTGTTTTACGGGAAACACACTGGTCTTTTCTGCATAATCACAGCCAACCCCACAGGCTGAAATCACAGAACGTTCTAGGCTCATCCTCCTCTTTGGCTGGGGGAGTGGAACTCAGAGTCAAAGCTGTGCCCAGAGCAGTGAGACAGGCCTGGGCTTGGACCCGAGCCTTGAACTTTGGGACCTACCTTTCCAGAACGAGGCTCAGTTACGAGCAGTAGCATGCGGGCTGGGCTGGACTCCAGCTGGAACCTCCCACATGTGATTCATCTGTCTATGCCCAGGGTGCCCCAAGTTTGGCCCTGGCTCTGCACTCTGTTAAGGGCTGAGGCCCAAAGGATATGATGGCCACCCAGGCTTTCTGGGGGCTCATGGTGCTGGCGAGAGCAGTCACCCCAAGGAGACCACCCCTGGGACTGTGGCTGTGGCACTGACTAACAGTGAGGAAAGTTCCCAGAGGTGG
The DNA here is from genome assembly GCF_003676395.1 of Aethalodelphis obliquidens. Classification (NCBI taxonomy): domain Eukaryota; kingdom Metazoa; phylum Chordata; class Mammalia; order Artiodactyla; family Delphinidae; genus Aethalodelphis; species Aethalodelphis obliquidens. The sequence continues at coordinate 28,377,963 of NW_020837956.1, forward strand.
GAGCAATCCCGAGGCCACGCACAGGGAGTGTCTACAGAGGGGTAGGAGGCGTGGGGAGATGGAAGCAAGGCCTGGGAGGATGGCCGGATCCACAGGGGGACAGAGGAAGTGTCTGCATCCAGGGTCTCTTCTGGGATGTGTGTGGTCCCTCTGGAGTCCCATCATGGAGTGTGGGAGCTCGGGGTTGGGGCAGAGGTGGGTGTCTTCCGAGAGGGCCTGGGCTCTACTTTAGGTCCTGCCAGTACCCTGGGGGCTGGGGCCTCCCCAGTTCCAAGCAGCCCCCCAGCTACATGACTCACTAAGACTCCTCCCCCCAGCCCTGCCCTCTGTCCACAGAGACTTTGACCTTGCAAACAAATGCCCTGACCCCTTCCAGAGAATGACATCACCAAGTATGCCCTCTGTCCTGTCTGACACTCCTAGAAGTTCAGAATGTCCGGCAGACTGGACATTGCCCCCAGCCTGGGGAGCTAGATGGGTCCTACCGCCTCTCCTGCCTGGGTGTGGAGGAAAGAAGACAGAATCTGGAGTCCAACAGATACCATGGGTTTAATCCCTGGTTCTGACACATATAGAAGATGAGTTGACCTCTCTCAGTCTTAATCTCCCAATCTGTAAAATGGAGATAACCATGCTTATCTTCCTACTTATATTGTAGGGAGATCAAGGAGAACCACCTGTGAAGGGTCTGGTGCTGTGCCTGGCATGCAGTAGGTGCTCACTAAATGTCAGTTTCCGGTCTTTCTCCTCCCCGTCCTAAGCCTTTTTCCTCCGATGAGTGGCTGGGAACAGGAGTCTGGCTCTCAGGACCTCTGCTGGCAGCCGGCCCTCAGGGCGCGTGGCCAGTGTAGGCTGCGTGACCACTGTGTGCTGGGAAAGCACGTCTCCGGACACTGAGGGCCCAGTGCCCAGGCCCACTGTGTTAGCAGACAGAGGCTATGAGTGGAGCCATCGGAGAGATGGAAACCAAGATGCCCAGAAGGGGAAGGGGCCTGGGACAGGCTGTTTGTGTAGGAGAACAAACAAGCTGCACGATAAGTGTGGGTAGCACGCGGGTGAGGGGTGCAGCCGGACCAGCGGCCTCGACTGCCAACTGGCCCTGCATAAGTGTCTACGCCCTGGCCTTTCCTGGGCAGAGCCCAGCTCTCTTTCATAGTCCGGGTCCTGCTTTTGATCTTCCTTTTTTTTTAACTTCTTATTTTGGAATAATTTTAGATTTAGAGACAAGTTACAAAGACAGTACAGAGAGTTCCCATACACCCATCACCCAGCTTCCTCTAATGTTCACATCTTACATAACTGTGGAACATTTCTCAGAACTAAGAAACTAACTCTGGGACAACATTATTAACTAAACTACAAACTTTACTCGAATTTCACCAGTTTTTCCTTAGTGGACATGAATTGTCCTTTTTTCCTGTTCCAGGGTCTAATCTCGGCTACCATGATGCATTTGGTTGTCACGTTTCCTCACTCTCCTTCCATCTGTGACAGTTTTCTGTCTTTCCTTATTTTTCATGACCTTGGCAGTTTTTACTTTTTTTTTTTTTCTGTGATACGCGGTCCTCTCACTGCTGTGATCTCCCCCGAGCACAGGCTCCGGACGCGCAGGCTCAGCGGCCACGGCTCACAGGCCCAGCCGCCCCGCGGCACGCGGGATCCTCCCGGACCGGGGCACGAACCCACGTCCCCTGCATCAGCAGGCAGACTCCCAACCACTGCGCCACCAGGGAAGCCCCCTTTTTTTTTTTTATTGTGGCGAAATATATACATATGACATAAAATTGCCATTTTAACCATAAACGGGCAATTCAGCGGCCATAATTACATTTACAGTGTTGCATAACCATCACCAGTGTCTATTTCTCAAACATGGTCATCATGCAGACAGAAACTGTGCAACCGTGAAGCAATAACTCCCCATCCTCCTCTCCCAGGGATCTCTTGAGAGGCTCAGAGGGGACCCGCCAGCCCAGCCTCATGCCCAGGAAAGAGGTCTTGTTGTTCCTGACCGGAATCAGTCAGTCTAGACCCCAGAGCTGCACAGAACGGTCTGTTGCGGTCACTCTCTCGGTGGCACCCATCCCTGATTCTTAGCACATCGAGTGCTTGCTAAGGACGGAGAAGAGTCAAAGACCCCACCTGCCCCTCTTCTTCTCTGGAAATGGTCCTGCCTTGGCTTTCTAACAAAGGCTGAGATAGCTGAGATACGCCTTCCACACAGCCGCCAAGAGCCCTCCTGCTGAGGCCCGGGCAGCCTGTGCAAGCATTTCTCTCCTGGGGGCCGACGTGGGGCTCTCCCTGCAGAGCACCCCACACAGAGGTTCCCACCACCCCCCAGCTCCAGCCCTAGTGCCCATCGTTGCTGCTCTGTGCAGGAAAGCATCGCTACTGCAGCCTTACTTTGGGATGCCCTCCTCAGCAGGCTGGCTCCCACCTATAACTCCACAGCCAAGGGCGTGCTGAACAGGATGGCCCAAAAGCCAGCTATGTGTGCCAAGGGCCCGGTGCCGTGCAGATCACCCTCTGCCACCTTGTAACACACCTGGAATATCAACGTGCCTGGCTTCCTGCCCCAGATCCGGGCACTCAGGACCAGGCTGCCCCTTGCCAGACTCCTGTCATCAAGCTCCAGCCACCTGTCCCAACACTTGTATCCTCCAGCCAGACGTGCGTGCTGCCCGTGCACCAGCTGGCCTTCCTCCTGTTGCCTGCTCCTCCCTTGCCCGCCTGTGGCTGGTTCCAGGTGAGGGCTCCTTGGGGGTGGTCCATTAACCCTTCTATGTCTGGCTGTCTGGGAGGAGTAGCTGTCATGTCCCGAGCAGCCTGGTCTTGGTCAGGGGAGAGCTGGACCTGGATCTATTCTTGCTGATCCCTGGAGCAGTGGATGTGCTCCCTGCTCAGCAAGGGAGAGCCTCCCCCAGCCCAGGGGGGTCTCCTGGACCCCGGGGCCTGCATGCAATGCTATTTCTCACCACTGAGAGGGGCTGCGGGATGGTTAGCCCCTCGGGGCCCTGTCAGTCACAGTGGGTCCAACACAGGTCCCATGATCCATTCAACACTGTTCACTGACCCCAGGATGGATGACGGGGACACAGAGCTAGGAAAGCCAAGCCAGCCCTTGTGCTGTTTGATGGCTTTCTATGCCACAGACAGGGAAACCAAGAGTCAGTGCAGGCCCATATTCCAGGACCCCCTGAGGTCCCGTCCTCAGAGAGATCCCGGCAGCCTCAGCTTTTGAGTCACAATACCTGCCCCCCTGGCCTACCAGAGCCTCACCCTGAGCAGATGGCTCAGTGGCTCAGAATACAAGCTTTGGAATCCCCAGCTGCTCATCTGCTGTGTGACCTGGGGCAAGTAACCTAACTTCTCTGACCCTCAGTTTCTTCATTTGCAAAATGGAGATAAAAGTTCCCATCAGTGGGGATCAGGTAGGCTTAGCTCGTAGAAGATGCTTTCTTCCCTTCCCCGTACCAAAAAAACCCACAATCCTTCTGGAACTCCTCATGGCTTAGAAGACAGAACCCCAAACTCCGGACCTGTATATTCAAAGCCTGTATCTATTGGAACTCAATTTAACTTTCCCAGTACAATGACCAACTCATCCCAGTTTCCCCAGGACTTTCCTGGCTTTAGCACTGAAAGTACTGTGTCCTGGGAGGTGTCTCAGTCCCAGAAACCAGGACAGCTGGTCACCCCATTTTCTAAACTCCTCACCTACAAACCCCTGTCATGAGAGCCCAGGTTCTGCACAACCCCCAGCACGGTCACCCCTTCTGATCTCTGGCCTTCACCAATGCTGTCCCCTCCACCTGAAATGCCCTTCCTCGTGTTTGCCTGTCGAAAATCAATGCAGTGTTCAAGGCCAGCTCCTCTGTGAGGGCTTCCGGTGCCCGTGCTAGAGTCAGACCCCCTGCCGCTGTCCCCCAGGGCTCCCTCTGTGGCTCTGACACAGCTCCAGCTACCTCCCTCTCCTCACGGAACAGTGAGACACAGGAAGCAGGCACAGCTGGTGTTACACTCCTGTACACAGCAGGTGCTCCATAAATGTGCTTCTGTCACAGCCTCCTCCCACCGGGTTCACAGCCCCACACACCTTGTGCATTTGCCCTAGGAGGGGAGCTCAGCAGAATGAGCCGCAGGGGCTGCTGAGGAAGAGACACAGCCAGGACAGGCCTCGCCCTGGGTCAGGGGACTTGCTCCCAGGTGGACTCCAGCCTGTCCTGACACCGCCCCAGGGGTAAGAGCCCTAGACCAGGGCTCACCCGCTCCCAACAACCCGCAGGCCATCTGGCCTTTCCTCATCCACGGGAGGCGTAGTAAGCTCTCGGTGAGGATGTGCTACAGATGAAGGTGTGGGCCGTCCCCTGGGCGCACGGGCGTCATTGATGGTTTCCTAGGGGATTAGGCGGTGAGTGTAGGGCAGTGGGGATGCTGAGTGAGGGGTCTGGGGAAATGGGGTCCCTCTAGCACCCTGGACACAGGTGCAGACACCTGGGGGGGGGGGTAGAAAGAGAGAGGTCCCAGGTGAGAGGTGGCACCTTGCTCAAGTCAGGAGGGCCACAGACCACGGGAAGAGCTGTCCTCTCCAGTGCAGAGAGCAGCTAACGGCGTGGGTCAAGCACTCTTTCAAAAGCAGGTGGTAGACATCTGAGCCTTCTACTCAAATCCCAGAGTGGCCAGCCAGAGACCGAGGACGGGCCCAGGACAATCCTAAAACATCGATTGGACTTTAGGGGAGATGGTGTGGGTGTGAAGGGGACAGATGCAGGAGGGGAACTCCTGTCCCAAACCTCACATAATATATGTGAAGTTTGTGCAGCCTCACATCCAACAGGAAAGGGAGGGTGGATGAGGCCAGACCAGCAACGGGAAGCTGGGCTGCACTGTGCAGCCCCACCCCGGGCAGGAGTACAATACAACGCAGGGCAGGGTAGAGGTGGGTGACCCCAGCTGGGACCCAGGTGTCCTTCCTCTGGGGAGACTGAGCTTTCACAACACGGCTCAGCGCCTGGTGAGGCAAACAATGGAGGCTCCTGGCAGCCTGCAGAGAACAGGGTGTGGTACCTCGGGCACCAGTGTCCCTCTGTGACGAAGCCTGAATTGGAAGGACCACAGGCGATGGAGGCTCGTGAGGGGTGGGGCGTATCTCCAGCAGCAGCTACCCTTGTTTTCGGTTCTGTGCTAGGCACTGTACTAGGTACTTCACTTGCATTATTCATTCAACACACGTTACTGGAGGCCAACTAAGCACCAGGGGAATGGCAGTGAGCGCTGTCAACGTGAACCCTCTGTCTTCTCACTTATTTCTCCCCCCAGTCACATGGGCCAGCGTCATTATCCCCACTGTACAAAGGAAGACACTGGAGCTCAGAGAGATGAGTCGGCCCAAGGACAAGCAGGGGGGACACAGCAGAGATGGTCCCCCAGCCCACGCAATGCCAGACAGTCCTGAGTGTGTCTCCACCTCCTACCCTCCAGGGCCTGTCAGCCCCACCCCAGCCTCCAAGGCTCCAGGGACCCTCCTCTGAAACTCTGAGGATTTCAGGCTCCTTGTGGGCTGTTTCCCTGCAGTTTCTGGGGAGACGTGAGTTGTAGCAAGATCATAACACAGAGGACCCCCCCCCCCGACAAGTATGCCACCTCGCAGTATCTGACCTGGACCCCTAGCCCAGGTGCTCTTGGAGGATACTATTAAGTGCTTTATTGGGGGGTGTGGGAGTCGGGGAGCTGTGTTATACATTTTCCTAGTTGTTGATGGTGGAAGACCCATTTTACAGGTGAGGAAACTGAAGCCAGCATCACACAAGTAGGCAGAGCTGGGGCCAGAGCCTGGGGCCCCTGCTCCCAGCTCAGTGTTCACTTCAGGACACCAGGCAACCAGCCAGGTGGGCCTGTGCCCCCTCCTTTCTCTCATTCCAGCCCCTCCAGGACTCAGCAGGCCTGAACTGCTTCAAGGTCCCCCCTCAGGGCCGTGGTAAACCTCCCTCCACAAAGGGAATGACCCTGAGAAGGACTGTCCAGAGCTGGGGCTGAGGCAGATTCTGGGGCTCCGGCTCTCCCAGACTCTCAGAATCCCCTCTGGTGGGTGCAAGGGGTCCCTGCCCAGAGCACATACCCTGAGGGGTGCCTGCTCCTGCCTCAACTGCCCCAGAGAAAGGGCTCGCTTCCCCCTCCCTCCCTGATCCCATCCCTCAGATATAAAAGGGGGAAAAATACCTCCAGCTGGGAGCCATTCTGAAAACAGTTCTATTTTCTGCTCTTTTCCTGTTCAGAATAAACAGCAACATAAAATTTGAACAGAAGGATGGGAGTGATTTCCACGTGGCCCCCTCACTTGGTGAGATAAGAAATAATTAATTGCCTGGATACTGTGAAGGGCTTGTCCCGGAGCAGAAACTGCCTACTTTCTCGCAGAGACTTGCCTCCCGGAGATGCCACCCTCGCTGTCTGCACTGCCTGGCCCGTTCTAGCTGGGCCAAGGGCAGTGTGTGTTGGGGGCTGGGGGCCCCCAGCATTTCCACAGCACAGCCGGTCCCTGACCTGTCTCAGAGGTCCCCCCAAACCCGGGGTCTGGTCTACCCCCGGGCCCAGGCCAGGTAGGAGCATCTCCTCATTCTGGCAACTATGGTCCCGCCGGCTGCTACACTCCACCCACAACCAGGGAGAGCTTCTTGAAAACACATTTTATCAAGTCCCCTCTGGGCAGCTAAAAACCCTCAAGATAAAGTTCAGACTCCTTAACATGGCCTAAAGAGGCCCTTCATGACCGGGGCCCGTATAGCTTCCAACCTCAACTTCTGGCTCTCCACGGAGAGCTGTGCCTCCATGAAGGCCGTTCCCTCTGCCTGGACTGTCCTCGGGCGTGGCCTACCCTGGAGGCCTCTCCCAGGCACTCCCGGGATGCTTGTGCACTTGTCAGTGCCTGGACGCGTAACACACTAGATTGCAGTTGTGGGTGTTCACACCATGACACAGCAGCTTCTCACCGGTGTTCTATTTACAACACATGGATGCTTCGTGGTTATGTTACAAGAACAATGCCCTTCTGAGGCCCACAGTTTTGGTTTGTCTGAGGGGAAGGACATGTTTGATGCCCCTCTGGGTCCCTAGCACCTAGCATAGCATCTGGAAGAGAGGAGGTGCTCAGTAAAAGTTTGTTGATTGAAAAAAATAAGAGCATGAATGAATAACAGAATAGGTGTTCAGAAAATGATTGAAAAACTAAAAGGATGAATGAACGAGAGTCCCATACACCTGAAATATCAGTCCCTTAACTTCTTCCTCTGTCCGAGCTAGATTCATGGGTGGGATGGGTTCCGTTTCTTCAGAAGCACTAAAGTATCACTGGACTGTAAAGGGGATTCTTCCAAAGAATAAAACTGCATGTGGTTAGAAGGAACGCTTCCGTGAGCTCATGGAGTGAATCAAGTCACAGAAGATGGCTGTTCCCTTGTCCGCTGAGGAAGCTGAGCTCACTTAACTGGAACTGGCTTTGCTCTGTTGAGTGGAGTTTGCAGGTTCAGGCTTGGAGTTGGGGTGCTCAGCATCACAGAGGAGATGTGGGGCCTTGCCCCCCTTCCCCACACCACTCAGACTGTCAGACCAAGACAACCGTATCTTCATCCAGCCCTGCCCCTCACCAGCTCCACCAGGCCATCGAGGCTTACCTCCCAGGCCACCTCCTCTAGGAAGCCTTCCCTGATGCCTGGATGGAAACGTCCAAGTCTCCCTCCCCGAACTCCCTTCTGGCTTTTAAGGCCAGGTTGTGGGTGCCCCATGCCCCCACTGGGACCACACTGCTGGAGGGAGGGCTGTCCCCTTCACTTCTGTGCCCACAGTGGAACACAGCACAGGTCTGGTGCCAGAGGAAGTGAAATTCACCAAGGGAACCGCTGTACATACCCTCTGCAGAAGGCTTAACAGATGTTACGTTTATAAAAAATGCTCCATGGTTAAGTAAATACGGGAGATGCTGGGTTAAGTCAGGTTTAGGAGCCTTTAGGGGAACTTCTCAGAGCATGTGCTGATATGAGTTTTGGGTCTCCAAGAGTGGACCAGTATATGTAGCGTTTCTTAAACTTATCTGACTACGGACCTTTTGGTTCGAGTAATGCCTTGTTCCATGGAACACACTTTGGGAAATGTTAGAGAATGCGGTCAGATCTGGATATATTTTAACAGCCCCCTCATTTTATAGAGAAGGAGTCAAGCCCCAGAGATGAACTAGCGGAGTCAGGACAGAACCCAGGATGTTTCCCATCTCACCTTGACCTCAGATACGTCACCTAGGGTAAGAATTAGTCCTGAGCTTCAGGCAGCAATGTGACCTTGGAAAAGTCTGGGCTCAGTTTGACCTGCCCAGTTCCTGGTATCTCCCAGGCAAGGCTAGAGGCACAATCTGAGTCCTTAAATGGGGGCTGCAGGGGTCTGGTGGAGACGTCGGAAGTCTACTGGTCTTGTTTTATAGGATGGTGGCAGAAACCTAAATGCTGCTTGGGCCACTGCCTAGGCCATCCCAGGAGAGCTACGAGGGGGCTTGGCTGTCCTGAAGGTCTCCTCCTTTCCAGGGATCTTAAGAGGTTGCCCAAGGATAGACTATCCTTTAATAACTGGTGAGACGTTTGTCTTTTCAGCGTACCGACACTTCCCAGCTTTCTGCCGGCCTCTACCACAGAAGTCTGTAAGGCTCATTCTCAGAAGGCGCACAAGGCAGGAGGTGACTATCTCCCACGGACAGCACGGACAGCCCAGATGCCCAACAGCAGAGGGTGGTTGAGCCGATCTTAGGTCGATGCCATGAAATCCTACATATGAGAGGCTGGGGAGAGGGGGCCTAACAGAACAAAGGTCAGCATCCTCCCACCACCACCAGGGAGCCGGGCGCCGTGCTTAAGCATAGACGTTCTAGCTGACACCTCTAGGCTGAGTGGCTATAGGCAAATACTAGACCCTTTTGAGTCTTGGTTTCTGCATGGATGCAATGGGATGGTAACACTAGTACCCACTTCACAGGGCTCTTAGGAGGACTGAGTCAATTAATCCCTCAGAACAGCACCTGCCATGCTTACCATTGTCAAGCAGCAGCTCCAGGGAGGGGTCAGGTCCCAGTGCTGTGTGACGTGTGCCTGCGTTCTTCAATCTCCCCATTTCTCAGTTTCCTTAGCTAGAAAACAGAACCGATATGGCACCTGTAGAGTAATTGTTAGGTTTAAGCCACCTAACTCATGAAAAGTACTTGGAAGTGTGGATGCCATGTAATAAGCACGCAAACATGCTATCATTTTATCAGTGACGCAGGGAAATGAGGATATAAAATATTATGAAGTGAAAAAAAATCAGGCTGCAAACTGGCCTGGGCTTTGTTTTCCAATTGCAGTAGCTTCCCAGATTGAGGGGAGGCTGGGCAGGGGGCGGGCTGTGCAGACCTACCCTCACAGGCCTGGAGCCTCTATCCTCAAAAGGCATGTGTCCTGGGATGCCCTCCTTACAAGGGGTGAGTTCCCGATCCATCTGCAACTCTGCACCTCCCCAGGGTGTGGGAAAGCCTTCTGGTCATTAAAAGATTTCACACCAAAGTCCCAGGAGCCTGACCATCGATCCCAAAGACCCTTCGCCATGTTCCCCAGGGTGCTGAGGGGTCTAAACAGGACCCCTGGTTTCCTGCCTCAATGTCTGGGTTCCCAAAGAGGATCCAGATGAGCCCCAGCCCTATTAATTCTTGACACTCTAATGTGTGTATGCTAATTCTTGACACTCTAATGTGTATATGCTAATTCTTGACACTCTAATGTGTATATGCGAATTCTAACTTTCCAGGGAGGGGCTTCAGTAAAGATCAGAAGTCAGGCTCATATGTCCCGGTTCTTTTTTTCTGTAAAGTTTTGAAATAAAACACATACACACACTCAACTTTAAGATCTCGCATTTTCTCTGTCCCCAGCTGCACGTGCAACCTTGAAGAACTCCTACTCTCCCTGAATTATGTCGGATTTGATAGTTAGCAGAGGTTTTTATGAGCACGTTTATTAGTCATCCTTCAAAACAACCACAGGAAATGGGTCAGGGGCTTATTCTCTTTAGCAGACAGAAGGGCTGAGTCACTCACAAGATGCTGATACGGTTTAAATGTGTGGAGAGAGATACACATACACACGTAGATATCAGTCAAGCTATAATTATCCCCAATAATCGGGGAGGGGGGAGGTATTTTTAGAATAAGCTAACTTTTTTGAAAACTTACCATGTACCAGAGTCTATTCCAATCATTTAATAAACACACCTCATGTGATTCTCAAGGCAACTATAGGAGGTAGATAATATTGATTTTTACCAAGTGAGGAAACTTAACTCAGAAAGGTTAAGTGAGGGGCCCAAGGTCACAGGAAACAGAGGGGTTTTCCTGGTTCTGAAAACATATATTATCAATTGCATCGTCCTGTCTTATCATGAAATGGAATCCTTTTAAAACCCCTACACTTTCTCTGAGCAAATAACATGACTGTCCTGGCTATGGGCTTGAGGGACAGTGGCGTCCTCAGTGACGAAGGTCAGCCTCTAAGAATCTCCCATAATACTTCTCCCAGGGAAAGAGAAGGGGCTCTGGAGCAGGCCGATCTGGACCCAAACTCCAGGTCTGCCATTCACTAGCTGTGCCCTCTCACTGGGCTTCCAGGGGCCTTTTCCTGGCCTGAGTCCCCAAGCAGAGTATTTGGATTCAGATCTGCTGGGTGATGCAGCGCCCAGATGCGCCCTGCGGAGGCTTCCTGCATCTGGTTCCCACCACACTTCCTCTGAGACGAGAGCTGATGCTCGATAGCTTCCCTCAGCCTGTGGCTGTCTGGCCCAGGCGAATTTGGCCTGAGGTGTAAATCATGAAGCGGGATTACTGAGAGAGCCAGAGTCTGACAGGTCAGAACACCTTCATTTAAACAGACCAAAAAGTCCCAGTGCCCACGTGACCAACTGCCTGGGGGGCGCATCTGCTAAGAGCTCTTGCTCCTGCCAAGTCCTCAGCCCTGGCGCTCACTCCCCACCGAGGAAGGCGGTGTCCAGGAGCTGGCACCACTGGCCCACCCGAGGTCGCACAGAGAGGCTGCAGGACAGCAGGGAAACAGAATGTTCTCCTCGTCCTAAGGCCCCCTGACCCTCGTGTCCTATATGGAGAATGTCCGCTTTGTCCTGTGGAAAGTCCCCAAGTGGCTGGACTAACAAGTGACTCCAGCTGGAGCGCTCTGCTAACTCTGGCCACATTTCCTATATTTCCGTTCCTGGGATCCATCCTTTGCCCCTTCCAGATCTGCAAGTGACCTCCTGGGCCTCCTGGGAATGCAACAGCTCTCCCGCTACCGCTCAGATCTGGGGCTGCTCCTTCCTGGGGAGGGGTCAGCCAGCCATCCACTGTCCACCCCGAGCCCTCCCGTGTCCACTAGCCTTCCTGTCCCAGCCGTGAGCCTCCCTGGGGGCTGGTTTAGAATGAAGACAATTGCCTCAGATAAAGAAGCACCAGCCTCCTCCCCTTGTGGCTAAAATGATCAGAAACTGAACCTGTACTGCTGACCTCAGCCCTCCCCGTGCCCTGGTCCCTCTGGGAGCCTGTGCTGTCCCCTTACTCGGGCCTGATGCCAGCCCTGGACGAGGCAGGCTCCTAAAAGAGCTACTTCACTGCCTGCTTTTTCTGGCTCCACTTCAGGTACACATAGATCATGGGGTCCAGGTAGCCAGGGGCTGCTAGCGTGTCTCCCAGGAGGAGTGGAAGCTCCATCGTGGCCTGCACTGCCATTGCCAAGGCCACAGCCACCATGCGATTCCTCCCTGGAGACGCACAGCGGATGTCTTTGCCTCCCTCCCCTTCTGACTGCTTCACAACCATCTCCACGCCGGCTTCCTCCTCACTCACTGAAGTTTCTCAGTTACTTGCATTCTTGCTGTTGGATAGATCCCAGCTCCTGTATTATTCCATTGCATCCAAAATGCTTCAAGGAAGGAATGTCATAGCCCTCCCTTTTTTTTAACCCCCTAGAAAGATGTGTTCAGGGGTAAGTCCCCAACAAGTAATATTTGATGAGCGTGTTGGTGGAGAGCTTGGAAGTGTCCCTGCATCCTTTTGTCCCTGCAGCAGACACTGGAAGAGACACAGCACAGGCACCAGGCAGAAGCAGAGACCACGCCCTGCAGGGCACAAAACCTCTCCCTCACGTCATCAACCAGAAGCTTCTCAAGGCTCCCATGTGGCAGGTAGGGCAGGAATTTTGCAAAAGGGGTGACCCAAGGCCGGGTCAGGGAGGTGGCTTGCTCCACTTACACGAGACCAGGACTAATTCCCAAGCCCTTGACCTCCAGCTGAAGGGCTTTGAGTCAGCTCTCCCGGCCCCAAGTGGCCCAGCTCACAGAAGTTAGGATGGAAGCAGGGTGGGGGACACAGAAAGCAAAAGCACCAGTCCCCTCACGGGGTCCAGCAGTACACCTCCCTGGAGAGGCCTGCCTTTCCCTTCTGTCCACCAAAATGATCAATCCTGGGTTGTATTTCCTCTCAGCTGAGTAGTAGAAATATCACGGGTTGTGGTGTCAGGAAGGCCTGGGTTGGAATCTCGGTTTGCCAGAAACAGTCACCGTTCATGCCTGTTGTCCTTATAGAACGATACCTTAGGGCTAATTTTCCCTCTAAAAGTGCCCCAGTCAGGACCATACATTGTGTGTTACCTTACTAAGGCAGAAGGCATGGCACACGGGCAGCTGGTGGGTGGCCAGGTTCGGGACCCATCTAGTTCTGTGATTACAGAGGGGAACAGAATGAGGACACTGCTCGGGGGTGGGGGGACGCTGGCTGCATCTTCAGGGAGATTCTGACGCCCCAGGAGGAAGTCCTGGCCGTGCCTCGAGATGCAGAGTCTCAACTCCCTGAGCCAGGCCTGGCATTCAGAGACAGAGGCATCTGGGACAGGACCATCACCTTGCACACCTCCGGAGGGTGCCACTCACATCGTGGTCTCAATGAATGTTGCCACCTGGAATTGTGCAGTGCACAGCCTGTCCAGCTGTGCAGGGCAGCCTGCCGAAAGTGCCCGCAGAAGAGAGGATTTAGTGAGCAGACGCAAGTTCACATCAGAGGGCAAGAATAAGTGAGCAGCAGAAAAGCCCCCAACACAGGGGCAGCGTAAACCCTCAAGGAGAAGGAATCGTTGTCAGTCTGGGGAGGAGCATCTTTAAATCAGTTCAACCCAACTCATAGCAAAATGAATATTGATTGAGAAACCACTGTGTGCTGAGCCCGGGCAGTTACAAGGAGGGGAAAAGGCACTGCCGTTGAGGAGATTCTGGGCCAGGAGGGAAGTGGGCAGGCCAGAGCGGGTGGGCTCAGGGAGGCGCAGGGCGGGACGGGAGCAAAGGAGGAGCCTGGGGAGGGCGTGTCGGGTCAGCTCCTCTGGCTTCATGGGCTGAGAGAGTGTAGTCGGGGCACCTGGGTGATGGAGGTGCGGATACACAGGCTGTCATCTCGGCCATAGAGCCAGGCCTCGGAGAGCTGGGTCAGCATCCAGCGGTCCAGGAATCTGGTAGCAGCTCTTGGCCAGATCATAAAAAGTCTTCAATTCCAGGCTGAGGAGCCTGAACTTGATCCTGGAGAAGCCACGAGATGCTTCTGAGCAAAGAAGTGACTCAGTCAGATTCCTTAACAGCCGAGGGAGCTGTGGCCCCTGTTTCTGCCATTCTCCGCCACCACCCTCAGATGCCCTGCGTGCACTTTCTCCTCTGCACCGCTCGCCGTCAGTGAGGGGGGCTGAAACCAGAAGCAGCCTGAGTCATGGGCAGCGCAGAGGCAGGACAGCTGCCAGGAGGAGAGAGTGCTTGGCCCTGGCCGAACCCCTCAGTCTGTGGGAATCGCTCTGTCCCTGCAGAGACGGGCTTCCCAAGGGAGATGGCTCCAGGCCCAAGGTCACACAGCTACTTAGGTGTCAGAGCTGGAACTCAGGTCTCTCTCTTACACCAAAGGCCACCCTCTTGCCATACACCTTGTCCTCTTATTACCTGTACTGAAGTTTTGACCTTGCTCTGTTGGCTGGTTCCTCAAGGACATCTCATGCTCATCTGATCTATCCCAGAGACTAGGGGCCCCTTGGCAGGAGGGTGAACAGCATCTCAAAGTGGAGTGAACAGCCAACTCCTGGCTCTGGGAGGTGAGATTAGGATCAGAGTTATTCCACTGGCAGAGGGGAAATCAGACTTGGCCTCCTCTGTAAGCAGGAGTTGGTCACAGCATCACCACTGGGGTTGCTGACTGCTCGCTACGGGGCAGCGATGGGGTGGGCTTTGTCCAAATGCTGTCTCATCAAGCCTTGCCCCTTCCCCGTGGGATAGGAAGAGCCTCTCATTCAGGGTTTAAAACTCCCTTATGGTAAGAGAAACAAGACTTTCTCTGCATCTGGGGAAGGGGCTCTGCAAAGAGGCCAGGACAGCACTGGCCCAGAATAAAAGGACTGGTGTCAGCGAAATCAAGGCAGGTTTAACCCCTCCCTTTAGGAATGCTTTGAAACCTGATCCCTCTTCACTACAGAGAGACGTGACTTGGACCTTTCAAGCCACTGCCGCTCAGATTTCCCAGGATGGCTGCCTAGGGAGGCACCTGCCAGCTTTCGCAGGGGCATCTTCTTATTAGTGCAGCTGCTACTGACAGTGACACGGGACTTTGTTCTGGGCTCTGGGGAGAAAGACATGGACCTGGGCTTCTGTCTTGGGTGGGATAGAACCAGATAGGCTCCAGCCCTGGTGGAGCCTGATGCTGCAGGTCCCTGGGGAGGACATCAGGTCCTGGTCCCCCCAGGAGAGCGCCTGAGGGGTGGAGGTAGAGAAAAGCCTTGGCAGGGTCCTGGCCAGGTCCTCAGGGAGCTCATCAAGGAATAAATGTATCACCTAAAAAGGAAATTGGCAGAAGCGGTGGGGAGCAGAAAGGGCAGGAGTGTCTCCAACCTAGTGATACTCAGAAAGGTTCTGGCAGGAGGAAAAAAGGAAGAAAACAAAGACAAGTGAGTGGCCACCATGGCAGGAGTGGGACTAGGGGGAAGGGCGGAAGTGGCTCTTGGCCAAGTGGTGATTCACAGATACAGAGCCCTCCAAGCACAGGGAGAGTCCAGAGCTGTGACCTGTGGTGCCAGGGGGCCTCAGAGCCCAGGGCTCAGACGAGGAAGAGGAAGCCTGTTCCCATCCGCCGATCGGCAAACTTTCACCAGATGCCCTGTCTGCAGCTGGGCCCCTGGCCTAGGACCTGGCACCAGCCTCTGCCTCTGGACTGACAGATGGTGGCAGTCACGTGGCTAAGGCGCGTCCTATAGCTCTGGAAATGGAAGGACTTTCTTCTAGGGCTCAGCAGCCCCTCCACGGAGGGCTCCCCGGGTCTTAGAGTGCATGAAGGTGAGGCTGGGGGAGAAAGGCGGCACTGACTCTGTGCCCACTCACTCCAGGGACACTTATCTCCCTCCATTCTCTTCCTCCACTTTCTCTCCTGCCAAGTCCAAACTCAACCCAACTCATTGGCCAGCCCAACTCAATGGCCAAAGAATGAGGACAGCTCCTTCTCCCCTGGGGCCTGCTCACATCTGAGATCACACCTGGGGACCCTTTTGCCAAGACAGCATACTTAGTTAGCTATAGCAATCAACAAAGGGGGTCCGGCAGGGCCCCTTCTCTGTGGCATCTGCTTAGATGGCCCAACATGCTAGGGTCTGCCAGGGACACAGCCAGACAGAGGCTCCCCCCACTCGCAATGAGGGATTGGTATGTCATCATTTACCATCTGGAGAGCTCCGCCCTGTGTCCCCGCCAGGCCCATAATGGGAGCTGCTGGTTGGCGTACTTCTCTGGTTCTGCCCGAGCAACTGAAGGGGAGGGAAAGGCTGTTTTCATGAAAGATGGTATTGACTCTGTTTTTAAAAAGGACTAAACCCCAATTCTGAAATGAGTCACTGTGGGAATGACTTGAAATATGATATCTCTTCTTTGCTTTCTGGAATTTCAAAGTTGAGTCTGGCGATGGAAGTAGGTAAAGATTTAACAAAGTAAGTTTGTAGGATGTTCTTACTTTTCCCTCTCATTCGCTTACTCATTCCCAAGGAGCGTGTGGTGCAAAGAAAAGTTTGAGGGATCTGCAGCCAGATGGCCTGGATCAGCGTCCCACGTCAACACAACCCGGAGGATGTAGTCCTCCTGGGGGCCCCTGCAGGGATGCCCAACCCTTTCTGCGGCTTCTAACCGAGCCCGAGCACAGGCAGTGAGAAGGAGGGCAGGATGGCCTGGCTGAGGATGTTGGCCTGTCGTGTTAGATCTCGCCAGGATGTACCTCCGAGAAGCCAGTGCAGCTTCTCAGAACATTCCAACCAGCTGGGCTGGGGGTGGTGTGGGTGGAGAGCGGCCTCGTCCTCCAAGCTATGTCTGCGGGGGCTGTCTGATGCTTCCTTAAATAGACATCAAATTGAAAATTTTGAAAGATCCCTTAGGAAAGTGTTTCCATCTAAAATAGAAACTGCTTAATATTATTTTCAGCTTTCCAAGAAGGAGCCCCAGATCCCTGCAGGAGCCCCTTATCCAAGGAAGATGAGGGAAAGTTTGGGAAAGCAGAGACCCAGAGAGTTTGAGGTTATTCGTCTACTTTTAGAATCACAGACCCCCAGGTGAGAAGGACCCCCACCCTCATTTGTGACAGTCCTCAGCCTCCAGGCAAGAACAACCTTAGCAGCGGAGGAGAAGGGCCTGTTCCCTATCCAGTACATTCAGCGGGGCGCCCGTGATCTGGGGGCTGCTGCGGCCTGTTATGGGATGAGTGTGGATGCACTCTTGCTGTCTGAAACTCTGCCTGCATCAGGTTCAAATCCTCCTGCCTCGCCACCGATGCCTCCTCATTCCTCTGCAGGGACACACTGGCAGTTCCCTGCCTCACCTCCACCAACCCGCAAACCCACAGCGCCAGGCAGATAGCAGGTGCTTAATCACCACTTGCTGACCTAAATCAGCCCATGCACCAACCAGGCCGCCCGGCTGCAAAGCCTCTCCTTGCACTTACCAGCTGGTCCTCACTTCTGAATCACCTGTAGCTGGTTAGCACTCTTGGCCGCTTCAAATCTTTGCCCCACCATCATTTCCAGGACCTCTGCCACCAGCAGGACACAGAACCAACTCCAGGGACCCCAGAAACCTGGTCAATTTCAAGAAGGAGAGGCCTCCATCTGGGGACCCCCATGGAGGGCATGTTGGGCCTCCAGGCAGAGGAAACCTGAGGACACCTTCCCACACCACCTCTCCTGCACAACCCATATGAGAGTCCACTTCCACAAGGCGGCCTGGTGTGCACGCATCTAGGACACCTGCACAGCCCTGGCCTTTCCGACAGAGCTGTGCAGGGGATCCAGCCCAGTGAGATTCCAGCTCCAGCGCTCCCAGTGCTACTGTTGGCACTCATGATATGGCCACAGGAGTCACATGGCCTGGGGGTGCGGGGGAGCAGAGAGCATCACAGCCTCTAGAACTTCAAGCAGCAAAGAAGCATGTACTGGGACTTCCCTGGTGGTGCAGTGGTTAAGAATCCACCTGCCAATGTAGGGGACACGGGTTCGAACCCTGGTCCGGGAAGATCCAACATGCCGCGGAGCAACTAAGCCCGTGCGCCACAACTACAGAGCCTGCGCTCTAGAGCCTGTGAGCCACAACTACTGAGCCTGCGTGCTGCAACTACCAAACCCCGCGTGCCTAGAGCCCGTGTTCCACAACAAGAGAAGCCACCACAATGAGAAGCCCACGCACCGCAACAGAGAGTAGCCCCTGCTCGCCAAAACTAGAGAAAGCCCACATGCAGCAATGAAGACCCAAAAGTAAGTAAGTCAGTAAGTATAAATAAATAAATAAATAAATAAGTAAACTCTAGTAAAAAAAAAAAAAAGCATGTACTTGCACTGAGTCCAGGCTGAGGCCCCCCAGCTACCTTCCCAGCCTGAGAGAGTTGCTGAGTGCAGTAGGGCCCATGAGGATCCTGTTGTAGAGGCAGGTAAGGGATGATGGGACTTGGGAGTAGGGTGGTCGAATCCCTCTAGTGAGAAGTGGCCAGGTCCAGAACGCATTTAGGAGGTAAGGTGAATGGAATTTGCTGATGGATTCGATTTTGAGAATGAGGGATTGTAGTGCGTTAAATAGCACCCTCCAAAACTCATCTCTACCAGGAACCTCAGAATGTGACCTTACTTGGAATAGGATCTTTGCAGATGTAATTAAAGTGCAGCCATACTTGATTAGGATAGGCCATAAGTCTCTTCATGGTCTTCTGGCATCTCTTCAGAATTCAAGGTAGAAAGAAGCAGGAAGGAAGAAGAGTCAGGTCAGCCCCATCTGCTGTTGTTGTTTTTAATCAGGAGAGCTGAAGCCCTTCCAGGAGCCTCCAACACACTCCCCTTATGTTCACTGGCCAGAATTGCCTCACATGGCCACCCCTAGCTGCCCCACCCAGAGGCTAAGAAAATGAGGTGCTGCCTTGTTAGCCTTGAGAGCTGAATGGGAAAAAGGATGGGGACAGTTGTCGGGTCATCCATCCAACAGTCTGCCACAAGGATAATCGTGACCTTGAGCCTTCTATCTGTATATGCTGGCTGCCTTTTAGAATCCCACATTCCCCAGCTCTGCCAAATTACCCCACCTTGCAAGGTGGGAAGACCAGACATTACTTATTCCCATTTTACAGGTGAGGAAACTGAGGCCCAGAGCTCAAAAAGGATTTGTCCAGAGTCACAAAAAGTCCATGACTGAGCCAGCCCTCGAGCTTGGTTTCCTGGTTTCCAGCTCTGCCTTACAGCACACCCAATAAAATGTATGAACCAGATCACCTTCAGACAGGTCACTGTTTCTGGCATATAACCTTGCAGGGAGACCGGCATGATCGTGGGCGAGCTCCTAACCGCCTTTTAACAGAAGCTCTGCAGTCCTGCTCCCTTCAACAGAGGGTATAGTCAAAGCATTTCCTGCCACTTGATAGGCTAATTGCTTAATTGAATTAGTGCAAATTCCTGATGTCTCTGAGAGTTGAGTTCTCTACAAAATAGGCTGACTTGGCAGGTCCAATAGGCCGAGGCAGGGGAGGCAGCAGCAAAGAACACATGTATCACTACCCTCTGCCTGGGCTGCTGGAGGCCTTCACTTAGGTCGTACTTGTATGTGCTCTTGGCTGGCAGGGTGGGCACAAAGGGTGCGGTTGGTGCCAATGCCCAACTGGTCCAAGCTACTCACACGTGTTGCCTGGCTAAGTCGAGCAAGGAGCTCAGAGGCGGATAGGGTGGTAAGAGGGCCATGGCTCCTGTTCAGCCTGCATGAGCACAGCACCCGGGCCTCTTTCTCCCCCATCCAGCCTCCACTCCAGCATGGCCAGCAAAGCTTCCCTGTGTTAGGACAAGAAAGGATGCAGGACAAAGGGGACTGAGAATCTATTCTCTAAGTGTCTGCAGGGAACATGGTGCCTTGCCCTGGCTCTACCAGGAACAAGAAGTGGCTTATCTGTTCATGGCATTGTGCAAAGACTGGCTGATTTGCACCCTATCGGACCATCCTGACGTTGACTTTGGGCTTGAGTTCAGGTGAAAAGAAAAATATCCCTAGAGGTGAATTTGGGTGACACATTGTTATGTGTTAACCAATTCCTGTGTCCTGGGTGCATAGTAGGACCACACTTCCCCCCCTCCTTTGCAATTAGGCGTGGTCTATGCAACTACATTCTGACCAATGGCATAACGTGTTTACCACTGACATGCGGGGTTGCCTGTTCCAGCAGTAAGCTCATCCTGAGTTAATAGCTGTGACACTGGCATTTATCCTGCTTTCTGGTAGGCAGCATGCAGTGGAGGCTTTGGAATGAGGTATAGCTGGATATCTCTTGATCCTGCCACTTACTAGCTGTGTGACCTCAGGCAAGTTACTTAACCTCTCTGAACCTGTTTACCCATTTGAAAAAAGAGAATAATCTACCTACTCACAAAGTGGTTGTAAGAACTCAGGTGATAAATGTAAAGTTCTTAGCACAGGGCCTGGCACACAGACAAGCATATGAACGGTAACTGCTATCATTTTACTGAATTGAAAATAGTGTAAAAGATTAATTATTTTAAAACTTTAATCTCACTATTTAAAATTGTATGATTTCTTTCATAAATACAGTAGTCCCCTCTTATCCACAGTTTCACTTTCCATAGTTTCAGTTACCCGTAGTCAACCATAGTCCAAAAATATTAAATGGAAAATTCCAAAAATAAACAATTCTTAAGTTTTAAATTGCGCGCCATTCTGAGTAGAGTGATGAAATCTCTCACAGTCCCAGTCCGTCTGGCCAGGGACGTGAATCATCCCTTTGCCTAGCTTATCCTGCCAGTTAATCACTTAGCAGCCCTGTTGGTTATCAGATCAACTGTCAAGGTAACACAGTGCTGCTGTTTAAGCAACCCTTATTTGACTTAATAATGGCCCCAAAGCATAAGAGTAGTGATGCTGGCAATTCGAATATGCCAAAGAGAAGCCATAAGTGCTTCCTTTAAGTGAAAGGGGATGTTCTCAATAAAGAAAGAAAAAAAATCATATGCTGAGGGTGCTACTATCTATGGTAAGAACAAATCTTCTCTCTGTGAAACTGTGAAGAAAGAAAAAGAAATTCGTTCTAGGCTTGCTGTCACACCTCAGACTGCAAAAGTTACAGCCACAGTGTGTGGTAAGTGCTTAGTTCAGATGGAAAAGGCATTAAATTTGTACAATAAGATATTTTGAGAGAGAGAGAACACATTCACATCACTCATTATTATTGCTGTTATAATTGTTCTATTTTAGTATCATTGTTCTTAGTCTCTTACTGTGCCTAATTTATAAATTAAACTTTACCATAGGTATGCGTGTATAGGAAATATACCCAAGAGTGTATATAGGGTTCACTACTATCTGTGCAGATAAAAGGGGGAACTACTGTAGCATAAAAGGAAATTGAGACGACCAAAAGGAAAGCAGTCACTCCCATGGAATCCTTGACTAAGTTACCAGGCTGGGAATTCTATAATAAACTGATTTTGGAAACAGCTTGTCCTGAGTTGTCCAAAGAGGCAGACCAGGGATCCTGGCTTCTAGCTGGATCGAGGGCAGCTGGACCCTGGCCGGCTCCACACTGCAGGTGGTGGGGCTGCTGGACGCCGCAGTGGGTGGCCAGGGCCACAGGGGCGGGCTCTTCTGGACAGAGCCAAGTCCACTCTCCGGACTGAATCCTCCCAGTCTTGACTTCAGAACAGCTCTAGCTGGACACCCAGAGACGCCTCTCTAGCTGTGCGACGTCACTCTTTGTCATTTTAGCCATTCCGATAGGCATGTAGGGAAATCTCATTGTGTTTTAATTTGCATTTCCCAATGATGATGAACATCTCATTTACTTATTTTCCACCTCTATACCCTCTTCTCTGAAATGCCTCTTCACGTCTTTTACCCATTTTCTAATTGGATTTTTTGTGGGGTTTTTTTACTGTTGAATTTTAAGAGCTCTTATATAGTCTAAATACTAGTCTTTTGTTGGATATATAGTTTACAAATATTTTCTCCCAGTTTGTAGTTTGCCTTTTCACCATCTTAACGGGTCTTTCGTAGAGCAAACTTTTTACTTTTGATGAGGTTCACGTTATCAGTTTTTCCCCTTAAGGATGATGCTTTTGCTGCCAAGTCTAAGAACTCTTTGCCTAGCCCTAGATCACAAAGATCTCTCCTATTTTTGTCTAAAAATCTTACAGTTTTACATATTACATTTAAGCTCACAATCCATTTTGAGTTAATTTTTGTATAAGGTGTGAGTTTTAAGTTGAGGTTCATTCTTTTGCTGATGGATGTCCAATCACTCCTGCACCATTTGTTGAAAAGGCTATCCTTCATCCATTCAGTTACTTTTGCACCTTTGTCAGATAGCAACAGGGTATATATGTGTGGGTCTATATCTGGGTTCTCTATTGATTTCTGGGTCTATCCCCTGCCAATACCATACCGTCTTGCTTACTGTAGCTATGTAGTAAGGCTTAATATTGAGTAGAGTGATTGCTCCTACTTTATTCCTCTTTTTCAAGATTATTTTAGCTATTCTAGATCTTGTGCATTTCCATATAAATTTTAGAATAAACTTGTCTAAGTCTACAGGAAATTTTGCTAGAAATTTGATAGAAACTGCATTTAACCTATAGGTCAACTGAGGGAGAAATGACATCCTTACTATGCTGGGTTTCTCAATCCATGAACATAGTATGTTTCTCTGTTTCTTTAGGTTCTGCTACCGTAAGAAAAGGAAAAAGTAAAAACAAAATAGCTGTATGAGGTTCTTTTTCCAATTACATAGACAAAAAAGTAATGAAACAGCATCTTGTGCATTGTAGGTGCACACTCAATATTCAGTGAATTAAGTCTGGTAACTTTTATTAGACTCTCCGTGAGTGTCAGAACCTACTCATTTAATCCTCACAACAGCCCTATAAGGTGGGTACAATTATTATCTCCATTTTATAGGAAACTGAGGCTCAGAGAAGTCAACTTGCCTGAGATTCTATAGCTCATAATCAGTAGAGGCCTAATATTCCAGGTTTACCTACTTTCCCCAGGGCATACCCTCCCTTCACCATTATGGTGAGGATGGGGGAAGTAGGCTGGGCCAGAGCACTGGTATCATCTCAGAGCTAGGGGAGCAGTCTCAGCCGTGTACTTACCCACCAGCCTCCCTCCTGCCAATGGCCTGGGTGTGAGAACCTTATTGTCACAGAAGACAGTCTCCATCTTCCACAGGGAGGAAGAATTAGACCCCAAATGAAGGCCATGACTAGGACCCAGACAACTAGGATTATCCTCACTGACATCAGCAAATCGCTCTGCGGTAGGTTTCCTGTAATTACCTCTTATATCCACTCCTACCAAAACTCAGTGGGGAAGGAATTATTACCCCTGTTTTACAGCTGAGGCAGCCATGCTCAGGGAATTCAATGGAGGGAACTGTGCTGGGCAGGCAGACCATGCCTTGCTCAGAGGAGAGGGTGGTGGGCTTGGCTTCTCAGCCCCTCTCCTGTGACCAGCCAAGGTCGCACCACTGGCCAGAGGCCCATCCAGTGTAAGGGCAGGTGCCCTAGGTCCAGAGACCCAGTGCTCACCTTGCCCCTCCCCCACCTGCAGCACAAACCCACTCTTGGGCCTTCACTTCCGTGACCCCTGCACCGAGGACAGCCAAGAGCACAAGAAACTCTGAGGGCACTAGAAAGTGGACCCTGCTCAAGAGAGCCCTTCTGAGCCCAAGCAGGGCCTGGCAAGGGGTGGCCTAGACACACAAAAGGCGGAGAGACAATGGCGGGTGCTCAGAGAGCCCCCAAAACACCCTCATTGGACAGGTGACGGCATGGCAGCACAAGTGTTTCCGAAAGAGCCCAGTAAGAGCAATTGCACCCAGGCCCATCGGGCCCCCGCTGCCCAGCAAACAGCTCCTGCTGGCAGGGGTTCCTGGTTGACTTTGAATATTTGGGTGCCGTGAAGTTTAGGAAAAGGGAAACAGGGAGGTACCTGCCAGACAGAGCTCAGGGCTGGGGGGCAGGAGGCTGGACCAGCATCTTTCAGGGCCCTGGGCTCTCATGTCAGCTTGCTGTCCCTTTCTGGAATGGCCTTGTGGGGTGGTGAGAGGTGGGGGATTAATATTGGTTTGTTTTCATGGATTTGGGGGCGTCAGGGGATATGGGGGTCACTCTGGAAAATGCAAGGGTTGCAGAAACAGAACCTCTCTGGCACTTTCTGCGTGCTGGAGGGAAGCACCGGGTCACATTTTCCACCGCCCTGCTTGGCTGTGCAGTTGTGGGGCGCTCATCATGGCTTCTGCACACACACCCCACATTCATTCACCACACTTTGCTTAGTGGTCGCTCCGTGCCCTGCCCCAGGCTGGCTGCTGGCTGATCGGCCCAGTTTCCTCTCTAACTCCTGACCTACTCCTCTGTGAAAGCTGAGAAGCCAAGCTCAGTGGCCAGCTCTGCCCAGGGCAGCCTCAGCCCACAAGAAGCTCCACGTTAGAGGCCTAGGGTCCAGAGAAGGGCTGCTTGTCACAGGACTGCCATCTCTATGTGCTCTGCAGGGAAAGACAAGTGACCTATCTGGGTTGGAGACTCTCAGTGATGGCCAACGTCTAAACGGGTCTGATCCCTTCTCTGTGGGTGGTCATTGTGATTCCTGGGATACCAGACCTGCTTCCCCCAGACATCCACCAACAGAGCCCTAAATGAAATGTAAACAGAGGAACAATTTGAAGATTTGTGGATTGTTCTTTTCAGAGGGGATTTCAGATTTGGGGGCTTTTGCTACATTGAAGAGACAAAAAAAAAAATCGTAATTAGTCATCCCCCACCCCACCCCCAGGTGAGAAGATTAAGCCTCTGGAGGTAAGGACAGTGCATCCCACAGGCAGCCTGGTTCCTTCTCCACCGAAGTGAAGTTTAATTTGTTTCCATTCACAAAGAATTAATGTCTAATTATTCATTAACCCCCGCTGGCTATTATATTCCTGAGTGCCAAGTCCTCTTCATTCTGGGGCAGTAATTTGGGTATTACTTCGTTTCTTAGGCACCTCATTCACCTTGAACTTCTGGCAACACTCGTGGCTAACCCAGGGAGACCTTTCCCAATAGAAAGGCAACTCATCCGATCCCTAGGTCTCCTGGGGGATGACTGGGGAGGATGGATCCTGAATTAGCAAGTGAGGGTGGCACCTCTCACCAAAAGGCCAGGAGTCAGGTTTGGGAGCTGTTGCAGGGGAGCCTGGGCATGCCCAAACTGTGGAGAAAGGCCCGAAACGGTCCTTTGCCCACCCCCCTCGCTGTTCAGTGGAGAAACTGAGGTCTGAGATGGCTGAGGCGGGGCATTGTCAAAGCTTAAGAGCAAGGACTCCTAGATTTTGAGAATCTAAAAGTAAGCTCTTAAATGATGGGGTGCTAATGAAAGAAACAATGTTTTCCCAGGGAAATGCGTATGTGCTTTTATATTCTGAAATTTGCACAAATGACAGGGGATTCAGACTCCTTGAAGCCCATCTTTGCAATCTGGGTTATGAAGTCATGATATTTACAAAAAACAAAATAAAACAAAAACTTTTTTTTACTGAAGTGTAAATGTTTACAATGTTGTGTTAATTACTGCTGTACAGCAAAGTGATTCAGTTATATCAATTTTTCTATATTCTTTTCCATTATGGTTTATCATAGGATATTGAATGTAGTTTCTCTGTGCTATACAGTAGGACCTTGTTGTTTATCCATTCTG
Source organism: Aethalodelphis obliquidens (assembly GCF_003676395.1). Classification (NCBI taxonomy): domain Eukaryota; kingdom Metazoa; phylum Chordata; class Mammalia; order Artiodactyla; family Delphinidae; genus Aethalodelphis; species Aethalodelphis obliquidens. Next base: position 28,403,277 of record NW_020837956.1, read on the forward strand.
TATATAAAAGCTTACATCTGCGAACCCCAAATTCCCACTCCATCCCTCCCCCAACCCCCTCCCCCTTGGCAACCACCAGCCTGTTCTCTATGTCTGTGATTCTGTTTCTGCGAAACAAAAACTTCTGAGTGACAAAAAACACCATAAACAAAGTAAAAAGACCAATGCAAAACTAGGAAAAATATTTGCAACTTATATAAAAGACAAAGGTTAATATCCTAATAAATAAAGAGCTTCTAAAACTAAAGGAGATAAGGACGATCCAATTTTTAAATGGACAAATGGCTCATATATATATATATATATATATATATATATACTTTAAAAACTACTCAACTTTATTCATAGTAAGAGAGATGCAAACTGTTAACAACTCTGAGATACTAGGAATGAAAAATGTTACAACCCCACAAAGGGCAGTGTCCAGGAAAATTACATGTGCATTTATACTTTGTCAGAAATCCCACTTTTAGGGATCTATCCTAAAGATACATTGGCAAAGATACAAAAAAGATATACGCACAAAGCTATCCATTGTAGGACAATTTATAATACTGAAAAGCTGGAACCAACTCAGATATTCATCAGTAAAGGACTAGTTAAATGTCCATCTACTAAGTGGGTTATTATGCAGCTGTAACAAGGAATGAGGGCTATCTCCATTGACTGCTGCTGAATGATCTGTCCCTATGAGGTTACGGGGAAAATCTAGGTGTAGATCTGGGTTTATACTATACAACTGTTTGTCCAATAAACGAGGGATACAAATATACCTAAATTGTGATCTCTCAATACCCGTTTCCCACTAAAAGGAACCAAGGCCATTTGGAGAAATGGCTGATTCCAGGTCTGAGGAGGGAAATGTATGAGAGCCTAAAGCTTCTTGCCATACCAAAGCCATGATCTACCGAGATCGTGTCAGAAGGATTCAAAAGCAAACTTGAATAAGCTCCCACCAGCTAAGAATGGGACAATTTGAACATAATTAGGAAAATAACCCCATTGGATAAAAGTACACCAAACGGGCTTAAATCCATGAGCTGCCATGGCTGCTGGCCTGATAAAGGACTGCTGTGGGAGTCTTGGGACCCCAGGAGCAGTGGCTGAGGGCAAGGACCACCCCCCCCCCATCATCACCCAGGAATGAGTCACTCAGATTGGTGCTCCGTCATCCCTGATCTTTACAGCATCGGCAGGAAGAATCCTCACCTTTCCTAAGGGACATTTCCGCTAAGCTTCTTGTTGGATAACCTTTGTCAGTTTTTTCAAGACCTTTGGGGGTCCACTGAGCTCCTAAAAGGGGAGGGGACAGCCTTAAACATATTGTTGTACTGGGGCTAAGGACAGAGGGGAACAGCACACCCCAAATCCTACGCACTCTGCCCAAGCCCTGAATCCTGCAGTGCTCCCCTCTCTCTATTCCCACCACCCCCTTCCTTGTCCGGTCCACAGTGGCCTCCTACCTGGACCACTGGGCAGCCTCCAGTGTGTGCGTGTTCCATCCCGCTTCCCTCTACTCACAGGCAGACTTGCCTCCTGATCTTGTTCTTACCCTGCTCAAAACGGTTCAATGTTTGCTCAGCACTCACCCTATTCCAGCAGCACCTTCTTTAGGAAAGATTTAGGCTTTAAATTACAAATGCATCCAAACAATGAACGTGTCCTCCCCTCAGTCCTGTAAACACCAGGCACAATGCCACCTCTGCATTTTTGTTCCCATTGTCCTTCACCTCCTAAGACACCCTCCCCACTGCACCTGCTCAAACCTCACTGCAGGGGGAAGGCTGAGTGCCCTGTGCTGCCAGCCAGAGGCAGCAATGTGGCCGGGGAACAGGAGGTTGTCTGCCAGGCCTGGGGAGGGAGAGGCCATGCTCAGACCCATTCTGGGCTCTGCAGCTGCTGTCATTCACAGCTGTGCCTGCTGCCTGGCTAAGGAATGTCCCCAGAACCCTCCCTCTTCCCGCCACCCCACAAATGGAGCGCAGAGAGGTAGCTGCTCCTGTGAGCTCTCCACCACCTCTCCTCCCCCTTGCCCTCCCCTCTTCTACCCCATCTACCACCCAAACCTTGCTGCCGGGAGTGGGGGATCTGGAAGCCCATACAGTTCCTGAAGGCCAACACAGATAGTCCCGCTGTAGAAAACAGCATTCCCTGTGCAGAAATTGACAGACGCCGATATCACATTTCAGAGCAGTTTGATGCTTCCTGAAGTGTGAGCTCCTGTGTCTGGAGGAGGGAAGTGTTTGTGCCAAGAGCTTGATGAGTTTCCAATGAAGCCACGAAATGCACAAAGCTGCCTGGCAGCAGCCTGCTTCTGAGCCAGGCACCCACTGCGAGAGCCTTCCTTGAGCTTCCGGTGACCCTAGAGCAGTGCTTGGTGCCCTGGGCCTGCTCTGTCTCTCAGTGGGAGTACCGCAGGTGAGGTACGGTGAGGCCACAGGCTTGGTCTGCTCCTTTTGCCAGGACATGAGTGCAGCTGGACAGACGCTTCTACTACATGTCCTGGGAATTGCTTTTGTCTTTTCATCCTAATGAATTAGAAACAGAATGGAAGTGAGGGAGAGAGAAGGGGTCTGTGCAGTCTGTCCCCTGAACAACCCCTTCCCCCATCCTCCACCCTCCTCCAGTCCTGGAGCTGCCGCCCCTCCCCGTTCCTGCAGCATGATGGCGTGTCACTGCGGCATCAGCTGGACTGTAAAGGGATTAGTCTGTGCATCCCAGCACAGTGAGTCAACTAGCTCCTCAACCACAGAACACAGAGATCAGGAATTACCAGTTGTTCTTCCTCCAGTGAATGCCAAAATGCCCCTAGGGAACTCTCAGGACTCCTCTCTAGAAATAGGAAATGTATGTTGAGGGCATTAGGGTCTCAGGGCCTATCTATCAATATAGTGCAATGTTATAGAGTACAAACACTAGAGTCAGAAGGTGTGGGCTCAAATTCCACCTTTTACATTTACATGCTGTGTGACCTTGGGCAAGTGACTTAACTTCTCTGTGCTTAGTTTCCTCATCCGTGAAAATGAAGCTACTCATAGTACCTACCACTTACAATTGTCTCAGAACAATTAATACGTGGATATATTTAAAGTACCTATAACAATACCCAGCACAGTAAGGACTGCACGTGTTGACTAGCTTTGGGGGAGTCAGTGTAACAGCAGTCAAGAGCACAGGCTCTGTAGATTACAGGAATTTGGATCCTGGCTCTGTCCTTTTCTAGCTGTGTGACTTTGGGCCAGTTATTAAATGCTTTGTGCTTCAGGTTTCTCATCTGTAAAAGGGGGGTGATACTAGCTAAAATAGTAAAGGATTAGATGGATCAATGTTTGCAGAATGCTTAGAACGATGCCCATCGCTATTTTCACTCTATGTTCTGTATTGGTTATTATTATCATTAGTACTTTCACTATCATTTCTCAACTCTGATTATGGTCATGGTTGCAGATTGAAGCTACCATGGGTCCCCAATTTCCCAGGAGCCAGGACTTAGGGGCCCAGAAGATGATGGCCTCCTTAGGCCCTGGGCTTAGGGATGGGTCAACACCCAGCTTGGCTGGAGAGCAGAAGAGGGACCCGCCCACTGCTGGGTCCCCCTGGAGGGGAAGTGTTGTTGCCCATCCACACCAGACAAGGGCACGAACTCTGGAGCTCAACAGATGTAGTTTCAAACCCTGACTCTCACTCAGCATCCCGTGACCCTGGGTGAGCTACTCTCTGAACCTCAGTTTCCTCATCTCCAAATGGCGGGAAGAGCATTTTCCCCGTGGACACAGCTAAACTCCTGGCCCAGCACCCTGTTCAGTAAAAGCAGGTCCTTCACCTCCTGTCCTTTCCCTACCCTCTTAACTCTGCAATTTGGGGCTACAGAGGCTGTTGAGAGTTTTGGATTTAGGGAGCAGACACTCATTTCCCTTCACTTTGTCCCTCAGGATGAAAAGCTGCAGGTCAGAGTCAATTTGACAAAGTGAGGAGCCGTTTAACTTTCTTCAGGCACGTGTGTAAGCATTTCTGAGCGTTTCCTAGAAGTGGAATTCCTATGCGAAAGAATCCTGAGGAAAGGCATCTTTGCTGCGATGTGGGGCGTCTACTTCTGACATTCTGCTTTGTTTTTTACTTAACCCATGGATAAATATATGCTGGCGGTACTTTTTGTCAAAGAATTCAAACAATACAGGAGTATTTTGCGTAAAAAGTGCAAGTCCCGTTTTACAATTACCCCCTTACAATTACTTACCTTTCTTATACCAGAAAGCACCGTTAATTATTTGAAGCACTTTCTCCTCTGCATTTGCAGATATATGTAAGTATCATTCTACTAATACGGGTCCTACCGTGTATATTATTCTAAGACATCCTGGTTTTGCTCAATAATCTTCAGCCATGTGGAGCTGCTTCCTTCTTTCAAGGGCTGCCGATTATCCATTTGTGTGGATGGACAACTCATCGACCAGCCCCTCTATTTTTAGGCATCTAGGCGTCTACACGTTTTGCTCTTATGAACATTTGTGCGTGTCTTCATGCACGTGTGTAAGCATTTCTGAGAGTTTCCTAGAAGTGGAATTCCTATGCGAAAGGACTGAAGGAGCCACAACTCACCCTACACCTGATCTCCATACTGGATTTATTTTTACTGATAGCATTTACTATAAATTATAGTATAGACTTACTCATTTATTGTCTGCTTTTCTCACTAAAATATAAGCTTCACGGGAGCAGATGTTTTAGCTGTCTGATTCACTTCTGTGCCCCCAACACTCAACTACAATAGTATCTGGCACATCGCGGGACTTAGTAAATATTTGTTGAATGAAAGAACAGATGAAAAGACATGTACATTTTTAAATTTATTTATTTTATTTATTTATTTTTGGCTGCGTTGGGTCTTCGTTGCTGCATGCGGGCTTTCTCTAGTCGTGGTGAGTGGGGGCTACTCTTCGTTGTGGTGCGCGGGCTTCTCATTGAGGTGGCTTCTCATTGAGGAGCATGGACTCGAGGCATGTGGGCTCAGTAGTTGTGGCTCGCGGGCTCTAGAGCACAGACTCAGTAGTTGTGGTGCACGGGCTTAGTTGCTCCGCGGCATATGGGATCTTCCCGGACCAGGGATGGAACCCGTGTCCCCTGCATTGGCAGGCGGATTCTTAACCACTGCGCCACCAGGGAAGTCCAACATGTACATTTTTAATGTTGATAGGTGTTGCCAATTTATTTTCCAAAAGGCTGACCAGTTTATACTCCACTGAGACAGCAAGAGGTTGCTTCCCCATACCCTTGGCAACGCTGGAGGTTATCAACTTTTAAAGTAATTTTTCTCATCTATAGAGGACAATGTTGCCTCCTCTTTTTTACCGTTGCTTGCCAAGTTCCTCCTGAGTGCTGTCCGGCCTCTCACCGTGAGCGGGTGTGAACTGCCAGACTGATTTGGGAAGCTCTGTTTGTTCGCAGTGAGCGCGCACAGAGGCACAAGCCTGGAAGGCGCAGGGAGAGCTGGGGAAGGCTGGGGCAGGGAGCAGGGGGTAAGGGGAGCTGCAGCCCTACGCGCAGGGAGGAAGCGGTCTGGACAATGTCACAGCTGCTGCCACAGCAACTGTGGGTGGATGACGACAGCTGCTACACAACTGGAGACAGAAGAGAAGCTGCCCTGGGTAGGGGCCCTTTGGGAGCCAAAGGGCAGGGCCAAGCATCCGTCAAACGGGACTGTGTGTGGGCGGGAAGGGAGGCTGCCAGGCCCGGCCAGGCCCCTTCTCCCAGAGGGATCGGAGGTACCAGAGTGCCTGGCTTTGACAAGCTTTGAGTCATTGACCTTCATCTTCAAAGGTCCTTCCCAGAGAACTCAGTGTGACTCTTCCCTCCCAGAGGGATCTGGTGTGACTACGAATGTCTCAAAGCTTCATTCTCGGTCTGAGCCATCTTCCCTGGCCCCTTTTACATGTCACAGTGGCTCCCCAAGGAGGGAGAGCTTCTCTGAGGATCTGGGCCTCAAAGCAGAAACACCTCAGGGCCACAAGGGACCCTGTACCTCTTCAGTGTGCTGTCTGCTGGGGACTCCCAGGTCCAGGAAGAAAGGAGCAGAGCCTCTCCCTCTCCAGCTCTGCCTGGGAATCTACAGGTCATGAGACTGGGTTTGACCTGCACAGCTGACCTGGTTTCTTCAAACTGTCCATACCATGGGAAGGATGGTATAGACTTAGTTTAAAAGAGACTTAAGAGATATAATGACCTAATGCAAAGCATGGATCTGGCTTGAATTCTGATTTGAGTAAACCAACCACAAAAGACAGTTTTGCTAGCATTGCAGAAATTTGAATGGGACAGGGTATTAGACAAATGAAGGAATTGTTAATTTTGATGGATGTGACAATGATACTACTATGTAACAACTCTTTTTTTTTTTTTAGAGACGCAGAATGAAATATTTAGGGGTAAAACGCATGTCAGTAGTCTGCTTTAAAATACTTAAGCAAAAATGTATGTGAAGTGGGCTTCCCTGGTGGTGCAGTGGTTGAGAGTCCACCTGCCGATGCAGGGGACATGGGTTTGTGCCCCGGTCCGGGAAGATCCCACATGCCGCGGAGTGGCTGGGCCCATGAGCCATGGCCACTGAGCCTGCATGTCCGGAGCCTGTGCTCCGCAACTGGAGAGGCCACAACAGTGAGAGGCCCGCGTACCTCAAAAAAAAAAAAAAAAAAAATGTATGTGAAGCAAATGTTGCAAAATGTTAATAATTGTTATATCTAGGGGGTGGGTATAAACTGTCCTCTCAACTTTCTGTATGTATGGTTAAGTACTTTGATCATAAAATTTTTAAAAAGAAGAAGAAGGAGTAGTTGGAGGACGGGAAAGGTGTGTGACTCTGGACGAGGCTGGAGCTTAGCATATAGAGCCTGGGGTCAACTCTGGCCACTGACCACTGTGAAGACCCAGCCGGAGAGCCCTAGACAGCAGTCTGACCCAAGAAGAGCCTCAGGGTGAGGCTGCCTATTTCTCTACGAGTCATGAGTAAGCACTTGGAATTTGGAAGGACGCCTCCACAGTGGGCCTGGTTTCCAGAGCTATGGAGCTGGGTTAAGGCATCACAGACTTCCAGTAGGGTCAGCCCTCTCCTGGGAACAGAGACAGACACCCCAAAGCCAGGCTTGAAACTTCCTGTCCTAAGGATCGGAGGTCCTCGTATTAACAGGCCGCTCCTGGTGCAGTCCTGCCTGGAGATGGCCCTCCCGCGCTCTCAGAGCTGGCGCCCAGCAGGAATGGAATCACAGTCCACGGCTTTGGGGGCCTCCTTTCCAGGAGCCCCAGCCAGGCACGTGATCAGCAATGGTGCCTTAAGAAGTAGCTCATCGATTCTGGGCAGAAAAGCTGAGGGCCTGGCTCAGCAGGCCCCCCCAGGAAGCTGCAGCCCATGCCATCTGCAATACCCATGCCATCTGCAATACCCATGCCATCTGCAATACCGCCAAGCATGAGTTAGCCTGTCTGTGTTTGCAAAAATCAAGACCACACAGTCCTTCCCAGAAGTCAGAATTGGCCCACGAGAGCACTGGGCGTCATTCGCAGATCCGGCGGCAGGAGCAGGCTGGCCAAGCTGGGTCTTCACGGGAATAGGACACTCCTCATCGGACTGCTGGCTTCGAGCCCTCCTGGAGAGAAGATAGGCACACTCCTATTTGGGGGGCTTTTGGGGGTTTCTGATAAGACTTTTTAGAGAAGCTTTAGATTCACAGCAAAACTGAGAGGAAGGTGCAGAGTTCTCACGTATCCCCTGCCCCACACAGGCACATCCTCCCCGGCCATTGACGCCCCCCACCGGAGTGGGGCATTTGTCACAATCGATGACATTATTATAGCCCAAAGTCCATAGTTGACATCAGGGCTCACTCTTGTTTTGTATATTCTGTGGAGTTTGACAGATGTAAATTGACATGCGTCCACCTTGTAGTATCGTACACAGTATTGTCACTGCCCTAAACGTCCTCTGTGCTCCAGTTTACATCACCCCTGCTAACCCCTGGGATCCTTTTACTAGCTCTATGGCTTTGCCTTTTCCAAAATGTCATAGAATTGGAGTCATACAGTGTGTAGTCTTTTCAGATTGGCTGCTTTCGCTTGGTAATACGCACTTAATTTCTCTCCATGTCTTTTCATGGTTTGATATTCCATTTCTCTCTAGCATTGAATAATAGTCCATTGTCTGGATGTACCAGTTTATGTATCCATTCATCTACTGAAGGACAGCTTGATGCACACCCCCTGTTCACCATCTCCTGTCCAACGCACCTGTAAGCTGGCATCAGCCCTGACGCCCTCAAGGTAGGTAGTGTGAGTTCCACGGGGATCTCCATACCAAGAACCTGAAGGTTAGTGAGATTTCAGAGGTGAGGACACCGTATTCTATCCACTCAGTAAGCATTTACTGAGTGCCTACTTACTGCTGTGATCCTCCCGGTGTCAGGCTGAGGGCCACAGAGATGAATACATTGTGAGCTGTGGGGCTTCCCTGGTGGTCCAGTGGTTAAGAATCTGCCTTCCAATGCAGGGGACGCGGGTTCGATCCCTGGTCGGGGAACTGAGATCCCACATGCCACGGGGCAGCTAAGCCCACATGCTTTGGAGCCCACACACCACAACTAGAGAGAAGCCCGTGTGCCACAATGAAGAGCCCGCGTGCCACAGCTAAGACCCAACGCAGCCAAAAGTAAATAAATACTAAAACAAAAAAACACACTGTGGGCCCTGCCCAGGGAGGCCTACAGCCCATGGGGGAGTGGGTTTGGGGCAGAACGTTCCCAGCTCAGCGTGGGGGTCAAAGCACAGGATTCTGTTCTGTGGGGCTGAGCAGAGCGGGAGTACCTCTGCAGCCATGACCGGCAAGGCTGGTCAGCTCCCGGGGCGTGGAGCTCTAACAGAAGTTACAGAGCAGTTGTCCTCAAAGTGTGGTCCCCAGACCACCAGCAGCAGCATCCCCTGGAAACGTATTAAAAATGCAAACTCCTGGGACTTCCCTGGTGGCACAGTGGTTAAGAGTCTGCCTGCCAATGCAGGGGACATGGGTTCGAGCCCTGGTCCGGGAAGATCCCACATGCCGCGGAGCAACTAAGCCCGTGTGCCACAACTACTGAACCCACGCTCTAGAGCCCACGAGCCACAGCTATTGAGCCTGCGCTCTAGAGCCTGTGTTCTGCAACAAGAGAAGTCACCACAATGAGAAGCCTGTGCACACCACAAGGAAGAGTAGCCCCCACTCGCCGCAACTAGAGAAAGCCCGTGCGCAGCAACGAAGACCCAACGCAGTCCAAAATAAATAAATAAATAAATTTATTTTTTAAAAAAATGCAAACTCCCAGGCCTGGTCCCAAGCCTACTGAATCAGAAACTGTGGATGGAGCCTAGCCAACTGCGTTTTAACAAGGCCCCCAAGGGATTCAAATGAATGTTAAAGTTTGAGAACCACAATACAGAGAGATAGGAGAGTTCTAGGGATGAATTTCACCTCCTTGGGTTGGGAAATGAGGGAGTTTTGAGAAGCAGATTTCACTTCAAGGGGAAAATGAACTTTCTGACAGCTGCTCAGCAATGAACCCCAAAACCTCAATCATGGTGAATTCCCATTCCTATAAGTTTGGAACACATGCTGGGTATATTAGCCAGTATTTGGGGTTCCAGTAGCAATTTCAATGGCAGGAGGCTCCCCACTCCACCACCACCAGGCAATGCTCCAAACACCAGCTGTTTGTCCTACAATTCAACTCAATTCTGACACTAGCTACCTGTAGATAGCATCAGATTCCACAGGTTAAGGGCTCGGTCCCACGAGATTGTGCATCCCCTCCCCCCAACTTCAGACACCAGATGAAACCCAAACCTGTACTTCTGACCAACTGGCTATAGACCAGAGGTTTCAATAACTGCCCCCTTTGGGTTCGATTAATTTGCTAGAGCTGCTCACAGAACTCAGAAAAACATTTTACTTACTAAATTACTGGTTTATTACAAAATTATATAATTCAGGAACAGCCAGGTGGAAGAAACGTGTAGGGCAAGTATGTGGGAAGGGGCGTGGAGCTTCCCTGCCCCCTCCGAGCGTACCACTCTTCCCGAATCTCCACGTATTCAACAAGCCAGAAGCTCTCTGAACCCTGTCCTTTTGGGTTTTTATGGAGGCTTCATTACATAGGCATGACTGATTACGTCATTGGCCATTGGTTACTGAACACAATCTCAAGTCCCTTACCCCTCCCCCAAGGTTGGGGGATGGGACAGAAAGTTCCAACCCTTTAATCCCCTGATTGGTTCTCCAGGCAACCAGCCCCCATCCTTAGATGGGGGTCCAAAAGTTGCCTCAATAACATAACAAAAGCCACCTTTTCAGCTTTCTGCATTTATGAAATTCCAAGGGACTTAGGAGCGCAGAGGGGCCAGGAATGGTGAGGAAGACCAAATATATATCTATTTCTTATTATAAATCACAATATCACAGCCAGGACAGGCTATGTTATATTGTGGTAACCAATGGCTTCCAAATCTCAACAAGTTTACCTCTAGCTCACATAAAGGCTGCTGGAGCTCTGGCCTTTCTCCAGGGCACTGTCCTCCATGCCGTGTCTTCATGACCCAGGTAGCTTTGATCTGTGGCCCTGCCATCTCAACACACACTTGGCTGCACCAATGCTGAGAGGGAAGAGGGACATCAGAGAAGATGACTTTTCGGGGCCTCTACTTAGAAGTGGAACACACGTTCCTTGTGCTCGGCCCTTCCAAACTGCAAGGGTGCTACAAAGTGTGGGATCCCCCAGCTCCCAGAGGAAAGGAGAAGCTTGTCTACCACGAGGACAAGCTTCCTTTCAGAGGCAGCCGATGAGGAAGAAAGGAAGAAGATGGATGAGGAAGAAGAGGCCGCTGTGCTGGAAGAAGATATATTACTTTAATAATCTCTTCCAAATGTGAGGTCCTATTTTTCTCTGATGCTTTAAATGTTCTAAGAATGCTTTAAATTGCTAAGTGCTTCTGTTTCCATGAGGTTCCATGGCCCCTGGAAGGTTTATTCATAATTTAGCCTGTAACGCTACCACGGCAGCACCCACAGGTCCCAGGATGCTGGGCTTCCAGAAAGCAGGGTGCCGTGGGTGATGCTGGCAGGGAGAGCCTGAGCTCATAGGTCTGGCAAACCAGGTGAGGGACTGGGGCTATGACAATTCAGACAAGTCCAGGGCAGGAAGCAGCCTTGTCCCCAAGTTGAACTGAGAAAGAGGAATGACAGTTATCTCCTCTGGAAAGAAAAAGAAGAAAGGATTCAATTCCACGTCCCTGGCCCTGTTCCAGCCCATGATTCAGTGACTGTGGAGCAGGGTAGCAGCTGCTACAGCGCCAAGTGCCTAGGTGCCAACGTAGTGCCAACCACAGGAATATTACCCCTCTACCCCGACCCCTATCCCCCTACTCCTTCAGAGCAGCCCCACAACTGCACTGAGGGCACAGAAAACCAGGGGAGTGAACGCCCCATGCCGGGGGGCACCCTTCTCCTTGCAGCAACCTAGAAGGAGACTCCAGGGTGCAAGAGAGGAAGAGGAAGAGGTTGAGCCAATCAGCACAGGCTCCTGAGGTGGACAGGTCCCCCCTTAGAAAGGAGAGGTGACCCCTTGCCCAGCTCTCAGCCCCGGGGGTCCACATGCATCCTTCCCCTGCCCGAGGCTCTGCGTTCTCTGAGCCCATTTCAGTTGAGTGTCACCATTAGGGGAGCACCTCCAGAGAAGTCCCTAATGGGGCCAGAGCCCCTGGTGCTGATGGGGAATTCTGCTTCTTTCTCATGGAGACAGATGGGACTGATGGCCATTGTTCTTAGGTTAAGTCACTGTGCACTTTGCTGAAAGATAAATTGCATATCCGCCCCGAGGGAGAATGAATCACATCAATAACTTCCTTGCTTAAAGCTCATTTATTTAGGATCCTGCTTGAGGTTGTTTTTTAATAGATAGATTAGGGAGTAATTTTTTTAAAAAGACGAAAGGGCACAGAAATTGGGTTTCCCTTTGGCTTAGAAGATTTTTCCTCGGAGAAAGTAATAGTAAAAAGGGCTAGGGTCCTCCTTGCTTGTTCAGACTGTGGCTTGGGAGTCCTAGTTGACAAGAGGTGGGGGAGGGAGGTGGGGAGAAGGGCAGGGAGGGAGAGGGAGAGAGAGATTGAAAGAAAGCGATACAGAGAGCAAGCAGCAGCCCTGCAGCCCAGTGTCAGGCCTTCGGGCATCCACTCAACCCCTTCACCAAGGAAACGGGTGCAGTGGGGGAGAAGATGCACCTTAGAAGATCTGCATGGCACAGCAGGGGATGAGCCCCTTTCCCGCGGCTGCCTGGGGCTCCATCCCCCAACTGCGCTGCCCCTTTCACATTTCAGTGTTTTGCAGGCTCCCTGAGCCTCCACATCACGGGGCACCTACAACCCACACTCAAGAAGGAATGGACATGAGGATGACCATCTACAAGCCAGGACCCAGGCATCAGGCTGAGGCTCTGAGTTGCTGCTGTGGATGCTAAACCAGCAGCCCTCAGGCGCCTGTCCCACAGGCCCGGAGACCTGGACCAAGCCAGACACCCAAGAGGGGGCCACGGGCATGGAGGGGAGGGTCCATCAGAGCACAACCACCTAGCCTCAGCAGGAACAAGCCCTGCATCCTGCCCAGGAAGCTTAGGACCCAGGCAGGACCGTTCGCCTCTCCTGGCCTCGGTCCCCCCCGGCTGTACAACACACAGGGTGGGCGCTAGTGTGGCTAGGCCTGCTGGGATACCTCACCTGACTGGTAAAAGGCTGCACCAAGCAGTTTAAAATGCAGCCCAATCTGTCAACACTCCCTGGGCATCTCGGAGGAGCAGGCTGTCAGATCTGATGAAGCTCGTCCTCCCTCACCTGGAAGCATGTCCAGAGCTGGACACTTCCCTCTGGCTGTGCTCCCGGGCAGGAGCCAAACAGGAGACAGGAAGTGGGTGTTTGTGGGGAGGCAGGCCGGCTGCAGGGCTGGGCAGAGGGACAGGAGCGAGGTTGCCTCTTGCCGATGCCTGAATTCTTAAGTGTCTTTCATTTCCTAAAAGGTACCAGAAAATGGAGTATCCAAACCAGCACCTCAAAAGCACAGAACTGGGGCTGCCCAGGTGTCCATAGCTCCGGGTTTGGGCAGATCCTTCTTAAATATCACCACCCTAGTCTACAACCTCCCTGCCTTACCCTCCCCCTCCCTCTTCCCAATCCTCCTTGCTGACCCACACCACCACCTGGTCAACTGTCCAAGGCAGGTTTAAAGAAGCTGCTCAGACTTCTAGAGCACAGAAAGCACCTTCAGGATGCAGATATAAGAGGAGCTGGAAATCACCTCCACTGAGCCCTTTAAAAGAGGAAGTTCAACCATATGACCCAGCAATCCCACTACTGGGCATACACCCAGAGAAAACCATAATTCAAAAGACACACGTACTCCAACGTTCATTGCAGCACTATTTACACCAGCCAGGTCATGGAAGCAACCTAAACGCCCATCGACAGACGAATGGATAAAGAAGATGTGGTACATATGTACAATGGAATATTACTCAGCCATAAAAAGGAATGAAATTGGGTCATTTGTAGAGACGTGGATGGATCTAGAGACTGTCAGACAGAGTGAAGTAAGTCAGAAGGAGAAGAACAAAGATCGTATATTAACGCATATATGTGGAGCCTAGAAAAATGGTACAGATGAACTGGTTTGCAGGGCAGAAATAGAGACAGATGTAGAGAACAAACGTATGGACACCAAGTGGGGAAAGTGGTGGTGTGATGAATTGGGAGATTGGGATTGACATATATACACTAATATGTATAAAATGGATAACTAATAAGAACCTGCTGTATTACAAAAAAATGAATAAAATTAAATTAAATTAAAATTAAAATAAATAAAAGAGGAAGCTTACAGAACACAGGGTTTTCCAGCTGGAAGGAACCTGTATGTTGACTCAGCGCAGAAATCTGGCCGTGGTCTCCCCATAGGCCGCAGGACCCGCCCCCCCGGGCTCTCCGCCCACCCAGGCTCCTTATTGATGGCCCTGTCCCGAAGTGCGTCCTTCCACAACCTCACATTGGGGACCAAGTCGGTACTCCGTCCGATACCATGTGAGGCCAAACCCTCCGTAGTCAGGAGGCCCTGGTCCCAGGCCCTTCACATTAGAAGGACTCATCGGCCAGAAATTCAGCAGGAGACCGGGGTGGGGGGCAGGGAGGGGCGGGGGAGGCTGGGCTCATCAGGAGAGTGCCGGAGGGAGGCCCTGCGCGCAGGTCTGAAGGCTCTATCCACCCAGGAGACTCAGTTATTTCTCCCCTACTACTCAGCTGCCCTAGGAGTAAAGCTCTGAGAGGGAGAATTCCCTCGGGAGGGGAGGGGCGGGGCGGGGAGGGGAGGGGAGGGGAGGGGAGGGGAGGTACCCGAGGTCAGCTGAGCCGCTACGTGGCCAGACACGGCCAAGCATCTCCACAGACGGAGAGCTGCGTGCCGGGCTCAGCTCCCCATTGCTGTTTATCCTTTAATTACACAGCGGGAGCTAAAGTGCACGTCTGGCCCAGGAGTCACTGCTTCGTCCAAAGCAGGTGTCTGAGGAAGTTACCTGTCTCAGCCAGCCCAGGCAGAAGGGGGGTGAGGGGCAGGCTGGCACGGCCAGACAAGAGTCTGGGTGCACTCCGAGTCCTATCGCCAGCCCGGTCTGCTTCACAGCCACCCTCCCCGACACGCCCCCATCCCCCCACTGCTGGGAGCTCGTGCCTGCACCATTGTCTCAGTTTCCCCAGAACTCAGAGTGTAAGGTTAGCTCTGGCTGCCATAACAGAATATCATAGACAGGGTGGCTAAAACAACAGACATTTATTCCTCACAGCTCTGGAGGCTGGGTGTCAGCATGGTCAGATTCTGGAAAGAGCCCTCTTCCTCGCTTTCAGATGCCCTCTCACTGTGTCCTCATATGGTGGGGAGAAAGCTAGCTCCAGTCTCTACCTCGCCTTATGAGGACATTAATCCTACCGCAGGGGCCCTGACTTCATGGCCTCATCTAAACCTAGTTATCTCCCAAAGGCCCTACTTCCAAATACCATCTCCTATGGGGTTAGAGCTTCAGCATATAAATCTGGGGGACACCTACACTCAGGCCATAACAGCCTGTGGCTCTTTCTTCCCAAACGCACGTCTGTATCCTGGACCCCTCTCCTGAGTGCCAGGCCTTCTACTTGTTCTACCTGGTGGACACAGGGAATCCGAAGAAACAAGGGGCAGGGTCAGAGCAAGCCCAGATTCAGGGCCATCCCCAGAGCAACAGCCCTCCTGACACTGGCCACGCTGATAATTCCCTAGTGCACTTCCTACCAGTCCCATCCTCAAACTACGTCCTAACAGCCTGTCCTTGTATGATACACACACAACTTCTTTCTTGCTGTCGTGGCGGGTATGGAGGTCCTCTTAGATGCCACTCGGACACAGTCACAAGTGAGCAGGGGCATCCCTGGCCTCCCTCGGGCTTTGATCTCCCGGAGCCTGACTGCCCTGCTCCTTGCTTGGCTATCACAGCAGCAGTTGGATGAGGTGGCGCATGTGTGGGCACCTCACACTGGGCTTGGCCCCTGGAGAGTTTGCTCAGAATAACTGTCCACCTCCTCTCTGACTGCCCCTGCCATGTGCCCATCTTCCCAGGCCCTGGGAGGAGCAGAGACAGAAGCAGAATTGGTGGGTTCCTCAGTCTGAGCCAAGCCCTTAGCAACCCCATCAAGTCTCTCTCCTGCGTTAAGTCCAAGTTTCCACGACCGGCTTGGGCTGGGGTGCCGTCGGGCACCACTCCCTCTTGGAGCCTCCTACCCCGCATGAGTGAAATGCTCCTCCCACCCCCAGGTTTAGGGTTCTCAAGAGGAAGTGTCAACAGACATGCCTCAAACTGCTGGGCACTTCAGTTTCCTCTTGGCTGTCTTGGGAAGGTGAGGGACCAAACAGAGAGGCCAAAGCAGCCCCAGAGAAGAATGAACGAGTCCAGGGTCTGGGCTTGGTACCCAGACAGGCGGGCAGGAGGCCTTTCAGAAGTGTCTGGAGCCCAGGCCCTGGACCCTGCTGGGAGGAGGGGTGTTGTGGTTTCTGCTTTTACTGAAGCAGCAAAGGCCAAGGAGTAGTTTAGTTCAGGGCCCTCCCCGCCGCTGAGCCTGGCAGAGTGTGTCAGGGACTCCCCTTTGCCAGGACACACCCATGGCCTTGGGAGGCAGAAAGAGCAGGGTGTAGTCCTGTGGGTTTCTGTGTCTGCCTTTTAAAAATAACAGCTTCAGCTGCAGCTGACACCCTGTGTCCCTTGTAAGTCCTCCTCTACTGTGGGTCTGCTTCCCGCCCTGTCCCATGAAGGCTGGGCCCGGGCATCCCTTGGAGCTGTAGGGACACCATTCCGGATCTGTTTCAACTTAAGAAAAGTTCAAGGGCATCATGACCAGATATTTGGACACACATACATCAGGACACATACCACACACAGGCAGGCACCCTCACACACACACACACACACACAAACATACACATGGATCACAATTCACTTTTCTAAAAAAAAACTGAAATGGATCTCAAATGCGTAGGGCCACTAGCATTTTGAAAAACATTTTCTTTCCTCTTTTCGGGACTGAGGCCAGGGGACACTGTTCCCAGAGAACCAAGTTAGGGTCATATAAGTCTCTTTTTTCCCTTTCGATGTATTACTTTCCTTAAAAAGGAAAGGAAGTTGGATTATTTTATTCTCAACAGTGAAAAATGCTATCTCTTTCCTCCAAAGTAGCTGGCTCGATTCTATTCAATATTTGGAGAAGCCAAATGTGCCAAATCTTCATGAAGAGATGAAGGGAGAAGCTTCTCGTTTCTAGCCTGGCCCTATAATTTACAGCACAGAGGACAGGCAATGCTGCTCCCCGAAGGGACACTTCTTGGGACACCAAGCCTGACCCTTCCAGCTTAGCTCTGGGGAGACATGTAGACTCCTGGAAGACTGAGAGAACACATCTAAATGACAGTTCAAGGGCAGAATGAAGGGCTATCACAGGACAATGGGGTTTCATTGTCCCATAAAGGGATAATGCAAGACCTCTCAGAAGTGACAGGTCACTTCAGGTTGGGATGTTTGGGGAAGACTTTACGGAGGAGATAAAATTCTGGCTGGCCTGAAATATGTGTGCTATTTGGACAGGTCAAGAGAAGTGAAGAGGACATCCCAGGAGAGGGGACTGGCCTGAGTAAAGGCAAGGAGACCAGGACACTTTGAAGGGTCCCCTGGGTTTGGAGTCCAGAGAGTGGACCAATTGGACCACAGAGGAACATTCTTGGGGAAATAATGGAAGAAGAGGGGTTGAACTTTATATCCAGGAGGCAAAGGGGGTGGAAGGAGAGGCATTAGAGATTTTTGAGTAGGAAAGAGATACAATCAATATTTTAGGACAATAACGCTTAAGACACCAGCAGGTGGCCTGAAGGGGACAAACTCATCAAGCACTTTCACACACAATTCAAGCTGAAGATTTCTCTTAAAGGTTCTGGGCAGCCCCAAAGTCAGCTTACAGCCGAGGCTTGCCTGGAGCTAGGGAGACAGATGAGCAAACTCCTAAATCATACTCCTCTTTGTAATAGCTCTGGACGACAGTTTCTTATCTGTCTCTTCATAACTTTTATTGAATTAGTATGGAAATACAATGTCCACTTTTTTTTTCATTCAACATTTTAAACGAGACTCTAGATCCTCAGAACCATCATCATTGTATTTTTCATTATGACAGGTTTGATGTCAGCTCTCCTACTAGATGGTAGGCTCCTCCAAACGCAGAAACTTTCATCTGTGTCTCCCTGACTAGCCCCTAGCACAGAGGCCAGCAGAAAGAACTAAATAAGTAACCAATTGTGAAATCATGTAATGATATCTTTTTTTTAATTTAATTTAATTTATTTATTTTATTTTTTGGCTGTGTTGGGCCTTCATTGCTGCACTCAGGCTTTTCTCTCTAGTTGCGGCGAGCAGGGGCTTCTGTTCGTTGCGGTGCGCGGGCTTCTCATTGCGGTGGCTTCTCTTGTTGCAGAGTACGGGCTCTAGGTGCAAGGGTTTCAGTAGCCGTGGCACGCGGGCTCAGTAGTTGTGGCTCGCGGGCTCTAGAGCACAGGTTCAGTAGTTGTGGCGCAAGGGCTTAGTTGCTCCATGGCATGTAGGATCTTCCTGGACCAGGTATCGAACCCATGTCTCGAACCCATGTCCCCTGCATTGTCAGGCCGACACCAGGGAAGTCCCAGGTAATAATATCTTCATTACCACACTGTTTGCTCTGGTCAAGGCATTGTAAATCATTGATTGTGCTTTAGGGGTTAAACTATAAAAGAGGATATCCTTCATTTACCTTAAAAATAAACTTGGACTGTCAGGCCCTCTAATCTGCAAATTATTTTTTTAAAGAAAAGGCTAACTCTGGGCTTTCCTACTAAAAATATGTTTAGCAAAACTTTGTGGCAGAAAACGTCCTGTAAATGGGTCAGAGCCTACAGTCCATCAGATGGATCCCAGGATTCAAGCCATGCTGACTGACGCCAAGGACACAAGAATGCCTGTCATTCCTTCTGGGGACACCAGCCTCTTATAGACACTGAAAGTGCTTACGGAAGCCAGCGGGTAAATCTGCAAACCTCCAGCTAATCTTGTAAAACATCTTTGTCACAGGGGGTGCCCCCCAGAAAGTGGACTCTGGGATGGAGAACAGTGTGCAGGAAGTTTCCCAGGGAGCGCCTTCAGGGTGACCACCTATGTGAGAAGGAAGGAAACAGGGCTGGGCAGGGGGAGAAGGTGGGCTGCACTGCAGTCCCAACAAGGCCTCAGCTGACCCCACAGGGAACTCTGAAGTTGGGGTAGCCGTCAGAGCTGTACCCAGCTGAGGCAAGAGCCAGGCCTGTCTACCTTCCCCCACTGATCAGTCACTGGATGTGGGCTGTGCCCTAGAAGGGGCACGGCCATCAGCAAGGCAGCTGCCTGCAGCAGAGGGCGATTCCCAAAGAGGCCGTCGGCCAGCTGCAGTCCCAGTAACTGGGGTGAAGTCCTTCTGTCCTGAGTGGGGGGTGGGTGGAGCACAGCAACCACCGTGGTCTCAAATGATCTGTGCAGGCACCCGGGTGCAAGTAGGACAGCCGGATGCTCAGAGACCAGAGAGGAGGAAGCAGTGGAGTGGCTGGGAGGCAGATCTCGAGCCACATCTTGGCCCTGCCACTTACGATCTGTCAGCTTAGATTAGTATCAAACTTTCTGAGTCTCAGCTTCTTCATCTGTAAAATCCACCTATAATATCCACCTTATAGGGTTTTTTATGAGGATCACAGAAGTATAAAAAATGTCCTGGCATAGTACTACAAGTGGTGCTGGTGAATGGGGACCACAGTAATTGTCGTTATTTTAGCAGCTGCAGCGTCAAGGGTGATGCCCTGGTATTGGTACCAGATGCTCTCAGGTGGGAGCTATGCCAAAGTCTGGGTCAAAAGCCATCACGTATACGGACCGCTGGGCTCTAGGGGTCTGTGAGGATGGCTAGTCATCTCCTTACATCTCAGGCCAGTGTCCTGCTGGGATCAAAGACACTGCTGTAGGCATCGTCAGGAACAAAGGACAATACTGGGAAGGGGTTTTGGCTGTCCTCACCAGCAGAGCACATGGCAGCCTCCATGTGTCAGGCACCACGAGGCTGGCCTTGGAGGCGGGTGGGGCATTCACTCTGCAGGCCGTGGGCGTCCCCCTTCTGTTGGCCTGTCCAAGGGGTATGACCACATGACAGGTTAGAAGTGTTTGCGTTCACTGTTTCCTCTTTCCAACAGTCAGCATGTAGAAAACCATCAAGCAGGGGTGATTCCTGCGCATATGGGAAGTTCAGGATGTCAAGGCCACCGGAGTGGATGCCAGAGCTTTCATCCTTCATCTGATTGTGAGTTTCCCTTGAGAGCTGGAAGCACTCGACCGGGCTGAGATTACTCGTTCTCACCGCTCTCCTAGACTAGAAGTCCCATATGGTACTGCACAGGCTCTGGAATCAGAAAAGTCTGATTCCTCAGTTTAAATCCTGTCTTCATCCTTCATCAGCTACGGGACCCTGGACAAGGGTCAGCGCCCTCCAGGAAATCCACCAGGATCACACCTGTAGTTGAACAAGTTGGGTTTATTACTCATTGCAGCAAGAGAGAACGCACACCAGGGGTGTCCCAGTAAGAGGGTGTTAGAAAGAACCAATTACAGGGTTTGGATTTTGTTGGGCGGCTTGGGGTGTGGGGGGGGGGTCTAAGGAAGTGGGAGTTTGGATGTTGTTAGAAAATGGAACAAGTCTATGGTTGGGTATCTCAGTAAATCTTTCTACAAGGAGGGCTACGTCGAGGATCACGCTGTCAAGAAGCTGCTGTCACTCTTTCGGGGCACAG
Organism: Aethalodelphis obliquidens; assembly: GCF_003676395.1. Lineage (NCBI taxonomy): Eukaryota > Metazoa > Chordata > Mammalia > Artiodactyla > Delphinidae > Aethalodelphis > Aethalodelphis obliquidens. The sequence continues at coordinate 28,423,729 of NW_020837956.1, forward strand.
GGGCAGAGGTATTTTGTGGGTGTCACAGCGGTGTTTTTGTCTGTGCTTAGACAAAACTACAAGGAGGTCTTGCTGGGTCCATCTTAGCCTGGTCTCAGGGTGCCCTGTGAGAGGCTGCTATCCTGTGAGATTGTTTATGTCCAACAGGAGAAGAACACCGCTGGCTGTGAATGGGAGTCTAGCTTCCAAATGTCAGGGGCTGCTCTGTTTCAATTTCTCGCCAGGTTACTAAATCTCTGCATGCCAAAGTTTCTCCATCCGTAAAATGGGGGTAAGAATATCTACCCAGAGGGTGGTTTTGAAGAACAAATAAGATAACGCAGAGCTCAGAGCAGGAGCCCACCGTGTGCGTCTCCGTGTCACCCCCTAGAATATCACAGCTGCGATGTGGTAATATGGCAGCTGCTCAAACACCCGTTTTATAGATTAAGAAACTGAGACAGAAAAAGTCGGTGCTTTGGGGTGAAAATCAGAGGTGAAATAGCCATTCACCAAAGCTGCAACTGAGATTCCCACCTGGAGTCACGGCCCAGGCCATCGGCTCCGGCACCTGAAATGGATATCCTAACTAGCAGCAACTAACAGCTGAGTGTCAGGGTCAGCCCACACTGGGGCGGGAGCATTGCGTGGCTGGGGAGGAAGGGGCGTGGCCACCGTGGGACCTGGAGAGCAGTGGTCACCATGGGGACGTGATGCCCGAGTTTCATTTGGCAGCTTTCACACTGAGCTTAGGGAGAGTGAGTGGCCTCAGACGTGGAATCCGGGGAGTAGCCCGAGGAGCACAGAGTACGGCATGACTCTGAGCCAGGGACAGAGTCAAAACCAACTGCTTCTGGTTCCCACACGTAATCTTGTCTGATAATAGTAGAGTTAATCACAAGTGAGATTTCCAGAATAAAGACCACCCAGGCTGAGTTCCCCAAATTATACCCTCTCCCTGGTAACAGCCGAGCTGTTCGGGACCTGCCTTATAACAGCATTTCTACGAGGACCAGATTGAGTGCCACCTCTCATCCGGTGGAGCAAAAAGAAAATTTTACACTCTGATGGCCCAACTTCCCCACCTTGGGGCAGTGGAAAGGCATCAGGCATGGAGTCGCAGATCAGTGCCTCCTCAGCTACGTGGATTTGGAAATGCATTCAGCCTTCATGTGCTCAGCTGTAAGATGGGAATAACAAAATGTCACCGTCCTTCCTATCGCCCAAGACTGCTGCAAAGATCAAATGCCATATTCACATGTGAGCAAAGAGCTCTAAAAAGAATTATAAAATTTTAAAAAGTAAAATGTTTCCTATAAAATGACTTTTAACAGTATATAAAATGGATTTGAAGCAAAAATGAAAAGGTCATGTTTTAACTAGAATGTTCTATGGTGATATCATTAATGCTCTTCCACAATGTTTGCTAATGATGGTTATTTCAGGACCCTGGAATTTTATTTATCTTTTTTATTTATTTATTTATTTATTTATTTATTTATTTATTTATTTATTTATTTTTGGCTGCGTTGGGTCTTCGTTGCTGCTTCACATACATTTTTTTTTTTTTTTTTTTTTTTTT